>NW_028270140.1:29180956-29481234 GCF_037043375.1 Chiloscyllium plagiosum
CGATGGAATGAGAGCTTAGAAAGAACAGGGAGGAGGAGGGAATGTCTGCACTCAGCAGAGGGAAGCTAGGAGAGAGCATGGGGGTTAACAAATGCTAGAGCCAGGAGAGTGTAGACGTTTGGACAGCTTGTGGCTGCATGTAACTACTTGGAACAGGAGAACAGACACAGCAGCTGCTGGGTGTGTGCAGGTCCTCATCTGTGTAGTTTCCCAGAGGTACAACAGTCTAGGGTGACTGAAGTCCAGAGAGTGAGAGTTTTGGTGTATGACAGTATTTAGATAAGCAGAACTGTGACCGTTGAATGTATCTCACTTGCTTTGAGCTCTCGTTTATGTGTCTAATTGACCACTGCACCATGCAACTTCAGCTTGTGATATGTAGTGCCACACCAGGAATTTCAGAGTCTGAGAATTGTTACGGCTCAGAAGTCAGTGATTTATATTTCAGATGTTTTCCAGCTTCCAAATACGTATTTGCCTCAGTGCCATTTTCCTCGTACAAATGCACATTGTTTCTCTTCAAATAATCATCCAATGGTCTTTTCATGCCTCAAACGCTGCCACCAAATGTTCAGGCAAAGAACTGGACTGAAACCACTTGTTGTTTGAAAGTGCTATTTACCATATCATGTTTCGTGTGTTTGCAAATCACTTTCAGACTGTCATCTTGTTACAAATCCTTTCTACAAGCTGGAAAGTTTTCTACTTATCAACTCTGTTCAGTTCTCTGATGAGCTTGAAGCTTTTTCTGAGATCTCCTTTACAACTGTTTGCTCAAGCTAGAATAGTGCATCAATTTCTGTCATCCATCCTCAAACCTAGTTTCTCATTCCTGGAACTATTCATGTAAATCTGTTTGGCGCTCTCTCCAATGTGTTCACATTTCTCCAATAGTGTAGCACGCAGAATTGTCTGTATGTAATTCATCAAATGAGATATTGCAGGGAAGTTACGTGAGTTGAAAATAATCCATTTGCTCATTTTAAAACAGTCATGGGCACCATATAATTTAGTGTCTGCTATTTTTGATTAGATTACTTACAGTGTGGAAACAGGCCCTTCGGCCCAACAAGTCCACACCAATGCGCAACCCACCCAGACCCATTCCCTACATTTATCCCTTCACCTAACACTACGGGCAATTTAACATGGCCAATTCACGTAACCTGCACATTTTTAGACTGTGGGAGGAAACCCACGCAGACACTGGGAGAATGTGCAAACTCCACACAGTCAGTCACCTGAGGCAGGAATTGAACCCGGGTCTCTGGCGTTGTGAGGCAGCAGTGCTAACCACTGTGCCGCCCATCTTCACCTTCCCTGGCACTTTTGTGATCTATGCACATATGCAACCAGGTCCCGCTGATCTTCTACTACCTTAAGTATTTTACCTGTTTTACCTTGTGTAAACATGTTCTAGCCATGAAAATGCATCACCTTACAGTTCTCTATATTGATCTTCACCTGTCATTTATCTGCTCAGTCAACGATTTGCGTTTCGTTTTGCATTTCTATAGTGTTCTCACAATATATAGTACTTTTCAGTTTTGAATTAGTTTGATGATTTTCTCTGCAAGATCTGGATGACTCAAACATTTTAGGAGAATCAAGATTTCCAATTTTAAAACCCTGAGGTCTCCACAACCTCCATTGAGAAAATATCTGTTGACTATTCTTTTATCGATTTATGTAATCAGCGATTTTGTTGTCGTAATCAGAGCAGAGGCACACCTTAACTGGAGAAAATGCTGAGATCATTCACACAGATCATGATGAGAAAGTCAGATCATACAGTGTCAAGTATTGTCCAATTCCAGCAGAAAGGATTGCCTACTATTACAAAACAGAGCAAGTAAGAGCAAGTGTGAATGGGAGCTGACGCTGAAAATAGAGGGAAGCAGAGTGGCCAGGATCTTACACGAAGTCTGCATTCAGCAGAATGGAAGAAATGGGAACCCAGGAAACAGCTGACACCAGAGCAGTGAAGAGCCCTGACAGAAGGCAGAACGAGTGTGGGTTTGGCAGAAGCATGAGCAAATGTGGGCAAAGGCATATTGGTGCTTGTCAATCAAGTGAAAGTGAAGAAAACTGGAATTTTGACAGTGAACCAGGGGCAAGAGGATTTGAAACACGGCAAGAGCCTGGATTAGTGCGGCCTACAAGGTGGCTTTGAGACCCTCCAATTCCAGCAGAAAGGGTTGTTTTATGATTTGTGAATGGAAAATTATTGAGGCTGATGTGCAGAGTTTGGTGCAGTGTGTTGTGTTTGGAGAATCTCAGACCTCCGTATTTGTACTGCAAATCCAGTACAGAAAGAAATATGGGAAAAGTTTATGGCTCTTTTATTCTTGATAAGAGACTACCGATAAGCAAATTTTGATTGTTAACAGCTGATGTACAATTGCAGATGGGGTTATGCTGATAGTTTTCAAGCTGGAAGTGGGAAACCTCCAACCATGATGATATCTGACATGCAGCCTGAGGCAAATACACTGATGCAGATTCTGAAGCTGGGTGTTATAGATTTGATCTGGACATTACCTTGAATATCAGGAAGTGAATTGGACAAGAAGAACAGGTTGAGGTCAAGGAGGTACAGTGACTTTTAATGGTGGAGGAACTGACTGTGATTGATGAAGTGGTCTTTTCTACCCTAAATAAACATGAACACCATAGTGAATCTATGTGGAGTGAACTAAGCGCTGAAATGAGGGAAGAGGCTTTCTTGGGTTTCTGGAGCATCTTAGAACTAGTCTAAGAGGTGTACAGTTTACCAAAGTAGTGCTTTTGAAATGGGGTTTAGTCAGTATTATAAGATGGAATCTTAGGACTCTGAAACGTCTGGACAGTAAACTGGGAAAGTAGAAGCCAATCTCTGAGAACTATCTGAGATTCCTGCAAACTGATTGAAATGCACTGGTATTTACTTTACATTTAGGCATTCATGGGAGCTTCTTATTGTTGGAGTTTATTGCTTTGGCAGGATGTTGGTCAGGAAACATTATGTAAATGTCTTGCTGGTATGATGTGTTGCTTGGATGTTTGGAAATGTGTGAAACAAGGAGTGTAGGTTCAGGTCAAGGATCTGGTGATTCTTGTACAGTGATATTTAGTGGAAGAGAAAATGGTTTTGAGTGATGAAAACCCTGTCCACTCTTACAGAACAGATGCAAGCAAGAACAAGTGTGAATGGGAGCTGAAGCAGAAAATATCGGGAAGCAGAGTGGCTGGAAGTCTAAGAGCTGAATACTGGAGACAGATTGGAAGTTTGGGATGAGTGGAATTCTGCAAGAGCCTGTTGAAGACGCTGGAATGATCTCTGAGACCTGAGGGAATCGATGTTCAGTGTGACAGGGAAGCTGATGATAACAAGATCCCGTAAGGAAGAGGATTCAGAAGACCTTGGAGCCCTGATGAATTAAAGTGCAGAGTGAGTATGGTTTAAAAGGGAACAGGAACCTGCAAAGATTGGAATAACCGAGCATTCATGAGAGTGGGATAACAGGGTGGCTGGAAAAGAGTCAGCAGCAGAAGAATGCAAGTGCCCTGACAGGAGACAGAACAAGTTCGATATCAGCAGAAATCTGAAATGAGAAGGAACAACAGCTGAAAGAAAAAAAATTGAGTAGACGCCAGACAAGGTGAGAGGCTGGAAGCTAGCAGGTAGTTGCAGAAGTGCTGAAGAAATAGAATGTAAAGAGAACAGAAGAATGGGCTGATTAGAGGACAGAAAGCAATGCAGGCGAGCGAAGCAGGACAATGTTTTTGAAACAGCAACAGTTAGGAATGCATCAAAGACCACCAGAATTGGGCACCATGGAGAAGACGAGCCCAACTAATGAGGAGTCCTGAAAAGAACTCCTGGATGCTATCAAAGCTAAAGGATGCAGACTTAAGAGAAAAAAGGAGGAAAGAATGGTCGCTGTGAGCAGATAAAAATCAGGGGAGAGCAGGACGGTACAAAAGCTGGATCAAGAAGAATGTATAATTTTAGATAACTTGTGATCCTGACATTCTCAGACATCTGCTTGGAACAGGAGAACAGACACTGCAGCAACTGAGAGCAAGCAGGATTCTGCTCTGTGTAGTTTGCCAGAGAGATCAAGATTCCTGCTCCTCGGAAACTGCCTGACCTGCTGTGCTTTTCCAGCACCACTCTAATCTAGATCAAGAGTCAGTGGAGTTTGAAGAGTGTCATAGATTTGCCAACTTGAGAGTAAGAGTATGTATATTACAACAGTTGTGGATAGTGAATGAATCTCACTTGTTTTGAGCTTGATTTGTGTGTCTAATTGACAATTGTACCCTGTTATTTCTTTCGGATGTTACATGTGGGTGCCATTGATGGGATTTTAGCTTTAGTAAATTATGTTACACAAGGCAGCCGTTTGGCTTATTGTGTATGTTCCGACTTGCCAATGAGCCTTCTGTTCTGTGCCAATCTCTGGACTTTTCTACACATTGTTGCACATTGTTTCTCTTCAGGTAATCATCTATTGCCTTCTTGAATTCCTCAATTAAATCTGCCTTTACCAAACTGGCAGGCAGTGCAAGCAGACCTGAAGTTGGAAATCACAATGAATCTTTCTGGAGCAAGATGAGTTGTGAAATTAGGCAAGAGTCATTTCAGTGTCTTAGAACGATGTAACATGCATAATGATTTTCTGATGTGGTATCATGGTGATAAGTTAGTACATATTGTAAGATGGTGTCCTCATATTCCAAAAGCAACGTGAAAGTAGGAGCCAATCGCTGATGTGGATAATGTGCAATTGCAGAGCACCCATATCATTGTTAATTATTTGTGGGATTATTATAATGTGTTTTTGTTTTTAGCAGAGTTTTGATTATGGATTATTATGCAAGCAGCTTTGGTATAAGGATGTTGGGGGATGTTTGGAAATGAGTTGAACAAGAAGTGCAGTTTCAGATTGAGGACCTGGTGATTATAGTACAGTGATATTTAATTATGGCGTAAATGGCTGCGAATGATGAAAGACTCCTAACTACCCTTAAGGAACAGCTGCATGAGCGATCGACTGAGAATGGGAGTACGCACAGAAAAAAGCAGAAGGTAGATTGGCTGTAAGATAGCTGAACACTGGAGATGTTGGGAAGCTTTGGGAAATTGGAGTGTAGCGAGTGGAAGGTGAAGATTGTCGGATGCTGGCCAGGCGTGGTGAGAGCAGGAGGTCCGTGTGAGAGGGAAGCAGATGACCACAGAATCAGTCAGCAAAAGAGAATGGAAGACTGATGAAATGAAGCAGAGAATGGGTTTGATCTAGAAAAGAATAGGAGCCTCCAGAGAACATAATGCCAGATTGCTCAGCAGCATGGAAGGAAAGTAAGTCTGGGAAAAAGTTGGTACCAGATGATTGTGACAACCCTGACAGAGGCACAGCCAGCTTCTTCGCTGCACAATAGGAAAAGAAGGATTGAAGAAAATAGTTGCTGAAGAAATGCATACGTGAGTGGGTGTTCCCAAGCAAGATGCACAAAGGACAGGAGGAAGTTTGAAAGAGTGAAACAAGGGAAATAGTATTCCAAACAAGATGCAAGGCTGAATGTGTCCAGGATCTTGCAAGAGTACTGAAGGAATTGAGTATGAAAATAACTGGAGAATGGGCTGAACAGAAGACTCAAAGCAATGGATGAAAGAGAGATGTCAATTCAAGCAGGAGAAAGTAGTTGGAGGAGCGACCGGCAAGAATGAGTCAACGGCCACCAATAGTGGGCACCTGAGAGAAGGGATCAGGTGTTGAGGAGTCCTAAGAAAACCCTGAGGATGGAAGACAGCCCATCAGAGTGTGAATCCAAAGACTGCAGATGCACCATGAATGTGAAGGAGAATGGAAGTGGATGCTGAAAATAGCAGAAAGCAACGTGATTGTTGCGCTATTGACTGCTGCCATAGTGGTGTTCTGGGCCAATAGGAATCTAGAGCTTCAAAGTAGAAGATCATAGAATGATTGTGGAACCCTGATACAGCAGGAGCTTGGCTTAAGAAGGAATTTGGAAAAAAATCTTCATTGCATTATAAACAACTGCCTGAAGAGATTGGAGTCTTGACGGTTGAAGTGCAGAGACATTTTGCTCTAAACAAGAACAGGTGTTTGTGGAGAGCAGAATGCCAGAGCGTGCAACTGAATGAAACAGAAAGGAGCCTGAGAAAGAGATTGCACCAGCAGAGAGTGAGCCCGGATGGAAGATAGAGCAAGCCTGAGACTGGAAAGAATATGAACAGGGAAATATTGGCAAGTTGAAGAAAACGGCAGCCAAGCACACCGTGGATATTGATGAGCATCAAGAAAAGAGTAGCTTTGAGAGAGTGAAACTAGGACAAAAGTGTACCAGACAACGTTAGAAACTGAATGTGACTTCGATCTTGTGCAAGTGCTGAAGAAAAAGAATATGATGAGAACTGGAGAATGGGATGATCAGATTACAAGCCGATGTAGAGGAAAGAGACAGAGATCCCACAAAGCAGAAGGAAGTTTCTGAAGAGTGACAAGCAGGGATGAATTAGAGGCCACCACAAATGCAAACCAGGGAGAAAAAGAACCCAGATAGCAGGAACCACTGAAAAAACAGGTAAATGAAATACAGGCTGAAGAGCGTGAAAAGCCAGTGTTTACAGATGCAACCAAGAGTAAACGAGAATGGGAGCTCACACTGAGGAAAGTAGGAAGCAGAGTAACAGGAAAAGTCAGAGAGCCAAAGACTGGAGCCAATGGAGTGACTTGAGGGGAGAGGAATCTAGACAGTGCAAACTGAAGATGGTAGAATTATTGCACAGACCTGAGAGAGTGGATGGTTGGCGTTAGAGGCGGTCTGGAGAGAATGCTATCTCACTTGTAACAGCTGCCTGAAGAGATTTGAGTTTGGATTTGAAGTGCAGAGTGACTTTGATCTAAATGTGACCAGGATCTTAGACTGAGCCTGCATTCAGCAGAATGGAAGAAATGGGAACCCAGGAAACAGCTGACACCAGAGCAGTGAAGAGCCCTGACAGAAGGCAGAACAAGTGTGAGTTTGGCAGAAGCATGAGCAAATGCGGGCAAAGGCATGTTGGTACTTGTCAATCAAGTGAAAGTGAGGAAAACTGGAATTTTGACAGAGTGAACCAGGGGCAAGAGGATTCCAAACACGGCAAGAGCCTGGATTAGTGCAGCCTAAAAGGTGGCTTTGAGACCCTCCAATTCCAGCAGAAAGGGTTGTTCCATGATTTGTGAATGGAAAATAATTGAGGCTGATGTGCAGAATGTGGTGCAGTGTGTTGTGTTTGGAGAATCTCAGACCTCCGTATTTGTACTGCAAATCCAGTACAGAAAGAAATATGGGAAAAGTTTATGGCTCTTTTATTCTTGATAAGAGACTACCGATAAGCAAATTTTGATTGTTAACAGCTGATGTACAATTGCAGATGGGGTTATGCTGATAGTTTTCAAGCTGGAAGTGGGAAACCTCCAGCCTTGATAATATCTGACATGCAGCCTGAGGCAAATACACTGATGCAGATTCTGAAGCTGGGTGTTATAGACTTGATCTGGACATTACCTTGAATATCAGGAAGTGAATTGGACAAGAAGAATAGGTTGAGGTCAAGGAGGTACAGTGACTTTTAATGGTGGAGGAACTGACTGTGATTGATGAAGTGGTCTTTTCTACCCTAAATAAACATGAACACCATAGTAAATCTATGTGGAGTGAACTAAGCGCTGAAATGAGGGTGGAGGCTTTCTTGGGTTTCTGGAGCATCTTAGAACTAGTCTAAAAAGTATACAGTTTACCAAAGTAGTGCTTTTGAAATGGGGCTTAGTCAATATTATAAGATGGAATCTTAGGACTCTGAAACGTCTGGACAGCAAACTGGGAAAGCAGAAGCCAATCTCTGAGGACTATCTGAGATTCCTGCAAACTGATTGAAATGTACTGGTATTCATTTTACATTTAGGCATTCATGGGAGCTTCTTATTGTTTTGGCAGGATGTTGGTCAGGAAACGTTACGTAAATGTCTTGTTGGTATGATGTGTTTCTTGGATGTTTGGAAATGGGTGAAACAAGGAGTGTAGGTTCAGGTCAAGGATCTGGTGATTCTTGTACAGTGATATTTAGTGGAAGAGAAAATGGTTTTGAGTGATGAAAACCCTGTCCACTCTTACAGAACAGATGCAAGCAAGAGCAAGTGTGAATGGGAGCTGAAGCAGAAAATAGCGGGAAGCAGAGTGGCTGGAAGTCTAAGAGCTGAATACTGGAGACAGATTGGAAGTTTGGGATGAGTGGAATTCTGCAAGAGCCTGTTGAAGACGCTGGAATGATCTCTGAGACCTGAGGGAATTGATACTCAGTGTGACTGGGAAGCTGATAATGACAAGTTCCCGTATGGAAGAGGATTCAGAAGACCTTGGAGCCCTGATGAATTAAAGTGCAGAGTGATATGGTCTAAAAGGGAACAGGAACCTGCAAAGATTGGAATAACCGAGCATTCATGAGAGTGGGATAACAGGGTGGTTGGAAAAGAGTCAGCAGCAGAAGAATGCAAGTGCCCTGACAGGAGATAGAACAAGCTCGATATCAGCAGAAATCTGAACAGAGAAGGAACAACAGCTGAAAGAAAAAAATTGAGTAGACGCCAGACAAGGTGAGAGGCTGGAAGCTAGCAGGTAGTTGCAGAAGTGCTGAAGAAATAGAACGTAAAGAGAACAGAAGAATGGGCTGATTAGAGGTCTGAAAGCAGTGCAGGCGAGCCAAGCAGGACAATGTTTTTGAAACAGTGACAGTGAGGAATGCATCAAAGACCACCAGAATTGGGCACCATGGAAAAGACGAGCCCAACTATTGAGGAGTCGTGAAAAGAACTCCTGGATGCTATCAAAGCTAAAGGATACAGAGCTAAGCAAGAGCACACGAGAATGGGTGTTTTCACTTAAGACATCAGGAAGCAGACTGACTGGAAGGCTGTAAAGCTGAAGAAAGGAACCAGAGGAGTGACTTGGTTTAAGAGGAGACTCGAGATTGCAATATGAAAATGGTTGGAAGATGGTACAGGCCTGAATGTGCACATTCTGGGTGTGAGGCGTTTGCGGGAGAGAACGGCATCGCATAAGGAACAGGTTCCAGAAGTGATATGAGCCCATTGAGATGCAAAGTGAGTTTGATCTGAAAGAGGATATGGCTCTTAAGAGATCAGAATTCCAGATGGGAGAGCTGAATGGAATAAAAGTGAGCCGGGAAAAGAGCTGGCAGCAGGCACCTGATGTAGGCAGAGCCGGTGTGGGTTCAGTGGCACCGTGAAGGGAGAAAATTCACAGCCAGAAGAAAATAGCAGCTCAGTGAATGCAAAATGAAGTGAGCACTTTATCAATCAGGCAAGCCTGAAGAAACCAGGAGCTTTGACGTATTGAAACAGGGTTAAGAGAACTCCAACCAATGGAAGAGGCTAGATAGAAGCAAGAGCCTGCACAGAGGTGTTGAGATGAGAGGATGTGTGAGCCCGGTTACCACAATATCTGCATGAATGAAAGCTCAGAGAATGGGAGAGCACTGAGCATAACGTTGCCTGGAGACAGCCTGCTGGAAACTAAGAATTGGTGCATGGAGGTACATCATGAACCTGGATAGATTGGCAATCAAAGTACACCAGTGGTCTGGATAAAGAAGGAGCTGGGGATAGGCAAATTGTGGAACGGGGCAGAGTGTTCCAAGATGAAGTTTGAGGAAAACTGAAGTTTTGATGGAATAAGAGTCGAGAAAGAGAAAATAGGAGGAAAGAATGGTCGCTGCGAGCTGACAAAAATCAGGGGACAGCAGGACAGTACTAAAACTGGATCAAGAAGAATGTATAATTTTAGATAACTTGTGATCCTGACATTCTCAGACATCTGCGTGGAACAGGAGAACAGACACTGCAGCAACTGAGAGCAAGCAGGATTCTGGTCTGTGTAGTTTGCCAGAGAGGTCAAGATCCCTGCTCCTCGGAAACAGCCTGACCTGCTGTGCTTTTCCAGCACCACTCTAATCTAGATCAAGATTCAGTGGAGTTTGAAGAGTGTCATAGATTTGCCAACTTGGGAGTAAGAGTATGTATATTACAACAGTTGTGGATAGTGAATGAATCTCACTTGTTTTGAGCTTGATTTGTGTGTCTAATTGACAATTTTACCCTGTTATTTCTTTCGGATATTATATGTGGGTGCCATTGATGGGATTTTAGCTTTAGCAAATTATGTTACACAAGGCAGCCGTTTGGCTTATTGTGTATGTTCCAACTTGCTAATGAGCCTTCTGTTCTGTGCCAATCTCTGGACTTTTCTACACATTGTTGCACATTGTTTCTCTTCAGGTAATCATCTATTGCCCTCTTGAATTCCTCAATTAAATCTGCCTTTACCAAACTGGCAAGCAGTGCAAGCAGACCCGAAGTTGGAAATCACAATGAATCTTTCTGGAGCAAGATGAGTTGTGAAATTAGGCAAGAGTCATTTCAGTGTCTTAGAACGATGTAACATGCATAATGATTTTCTGATGTGGTATCATGGTGATAAGTTAGTACATATTGTAAGATGGTGTCCTCATATTCCAAAAGCAACGTGAAAGTAGGAGCCAATCGCTGATGTGGATAATGTGCAATTGCAGAGCACCCATATCATTGTTAATTATTTGTGGGATTATTATAATGTGTTTTTGTTTTTAGCAGAGTTTTGATTATGGATTATTATGCAAGCAGCTTTGGTATAAGGATGTTGGGGGATGTTTGGAAATGAGTTGAACAAGAAGTGCAGTTTCAGATTGAGGACCTGGTGATTATAGTACAGTGATATTTAATTATGGCGTAAATGGCGGCGAATGATGAAAGGCTCCTAACTACCCTTAAGGAACAGCTGCATGAGCGATCGACTGAGAATGGGAGTACGCACAGAAAAAAGCAGAAGGTAGATTGGCTGTAAGAAAGCTGAGCACTGGAGACTGTTGGGAAGCTTTGGGAAATTGGAGTGTAGCGAGTGGAAGGTGAAGATTGTCGGATGCTGGCCAGGCGTGGTGAGAGCAGGAGGTCCGTGTGAGAGGGAGGCGGATGACCACAGATTCAGTCAGCAGAAGAGAATGGAAGACTGATGAAATGAAGCAGAGAATGGGTTTGATCTAGAAAAGAATAGGAGCCTTCAGAGAACATAATGCCTGATTGTTCAGCAGCATGGAAGGAAAGTAAGTCTGGGAAAAAGTTGGTACCAGATGATTGTGACAACCCTGACAGAGGCACAGCCAGCTTGATCGCTGCACAATGGGAAAAGAAGGATTGAAGAAAATAGTAGCTGAGGAAATGCAAACGTGAGTGGGTGTTCCCAAGCAAGATGCACAAAGGACAGGAGGAAGTTTGAAAGAGTGAAACAAGGGAAATAGTATTCCAAACAAGATGCAAGGCTGAATGTGTCCAGGATCTTGCAAGAGTACTGAAGGAATTGAGTATGAAGATAACTAGAGAATGGGCTGAACAGAAGACTCAAAGCAAAGGATGAAAGAGAGATGTCAATTCAAGCAGGAGAAAGTAGTTGAAGGAGCGACCGGCAAGAATGAGTCAACGGCCACCAGTAATGGGCACCTGAGAGAAGTGATCAGGTGTTGAGGAGTCCTAAGAAAACCCTGAGGATGGAAGACAGCCTATCAGAGTGTGAATCCAAAGTTTGCAGATGCACCATGAATGTGAAGGAGAATGGAAGTGGATGCTGAAAATAGCAGAAAGCAACAGGATTGTTGCGCTATTGACTGCTGCCATAGTGGTGTTCTGGGCCAATAGGAATCCAGAGCTTCAAAGTAGAAGATCATAGAATGACTGTGGAACCCTGATAAAGCGGGAGCTTGGCTTAAGAAGGAATTTGGAAAAAAATCTTCATTGCATTATAAACAACTGCCTGAAGAGATTGGAGTCTTGACGATTGAAGTGCAGAAACATTTTGCTCTAAACAGGAACAGGCGTTTGTGGAGAGCAGAATGCCAGACCGTGCACCCGAATGAAACAGAAAGGAGCCTGGGAAAGAGATTGCACCAGCAGAGAGTGAGCCCGGATGGAAGATAGAGCAAGCCTGAGACTGGAAAGAATATGAACAGGGAAATATTGGCAATTTGAAGAAAACGGCAGCCATGCACACCGTGGATGTTGATGAGCATCAAGAAAAGAGTAGCTTTGAGAGAGTGAAACTGGGACAAACGTGTACCAGACAACGTTAGAAACTGAATGTGACTTCGATCTTGTGCAAGTGCTGAACAAAAGGAATATGATGAGAACTGGAGAATGGGATGATCAGATTACAGGCCGATGTAGAGGAAAGAGACAGAGATCCCACAAAGCAGAAGGAAGTTTCTGAAGAGTGACAAGCAGGGATGAATTAGAGGCCACCACAAATGCAAACCAGGGAGAAAAAGAACCCAGATAGCAGGAACCACTGAAAAAACAGGTAAATGAAATACAGGCCGAAGAGAGTGAAAAGCCAGTGTTTACAGATGCAACCAAGAGTAAATGAGAATGGGAGCTCACACTGAAGAAAGTAGGAAGCAGAGTAACAGGAAAAGTCGGAGAGCCGAAGACTGGAGCCAGTGGAGTGACTTGAGGGGAGAGGAATCTAGAGAGTGCAAACTGAAGATGGTAGAATTATTGCACAGACCTGAGAGAGTGGATGGTTAGTGTTAGAGGCGGTCTGGAGAGAATGCTATCTCATTCGTAACAGATGCCTGAAGAGATTTGAGCTTTGGATTTGAAGTGCAGAGTGACTTTGATCTAAAAGTGACCAGGATCTTAGACTGAATCTGCATTCAGCAGAATGGAAGAAATGGGAACCCAGGAAACAGCTGACACCAGAGCAGTGAAGAGCCCTGACAGAAGGCAGAACGAGTGTGAGTTTGGCAGAAGCATGAGCAAATGCAGGCAAAGACATGTTGGTACTTGTCAATCAAGTGAAAGTGAGGAAAACTGGAATTTTGACAGAGTGAACCAGGGGCAAGAGGATTCGAAACACGGCAAGAGCCTGGATTAGTGCAGCCTACAAGGTGGCTTTGAGACCATCCAATTCCAGCAGAAAGGGTTGTTTTATGATTTGTGAATTGAAAATAATTGAGCTGATGTGCAGAATGTGGTGCAGTGTGTTGTGTTTGGAGAATCTCAGACCTCCGTATTTGTACTGCAAATCCAGTACAGAAAGAAATATGGGAAAAGCTTATGGCTGTTTTATTCTTGATAAGAGACTACCGATAAGCAAAGTTTGATTGTTAACAGCTGATGTACAATTGCAGATGCTGATAGTTTTCAAGCTGGAAGTGGGAAACCTCCAGCCTTGATAATATCTGACATGCAGCCTGAGGCAAATACACTGATGCAGATTCTGAAGCTGGGTGTTATAGACTTGATCTGGACATTACCTTGAATATCAGGAAGTAAATTGGACAAGAAGAATAGGTTGATGTCAAGGAGGTACAGTGACTTTTAATGGTGGAGGAACTGACTGTGATTGATGAAGTGGTCTTTTCTACCCTAAATAAACATGAACACCATAGTAAATCTATGTGGAGTGAACTAAGCGCTGAAATGAGGGAGGAGGCTTTCTTGGGTTTCTGGAGCATCTTAGAACTAGTCTAAAAAGTATACAGTTTACAAAGTAGTGCTTTTGAAATGGGGCTTAGTCAATATTATAAGATAGAATCTTAGGACTCGGAAACGTCTGGACAGCAAACTGGGAAAGCAGAAGCCAGTCTCTGAGGACTATCTGAGATTCCTGCAAACTGATTGAAATGTACTGGTATTCATTTTACATTTAGGCATTCATGGGAGCTTCTAATTGGTTTGGCAGGATGTTGGTCAGGACACGTTATGTAAATGTCTTGTTGGTATGATGTGTTGCTTGGATGTTTGGAAATGGGTGAAACCAGGAGTGTAGGTTCAGGTCAAGGATCTGGTGATTCTTGTACAGTGATATTTAGTGGAAGAGAAAATGGTTTTGAGTGATGAAAACCCTGTCCACTCTTACAGAACAGATGCAAGCAAGAGCAAGTGTGAATGAGAGCTGAAGCAGAAAATATCGGGAAGCAGAGTGGCTGGAAGTCTAAGAGCTGAATACTGGAGACAGATTGGAAGTTTGGGATGAGTGGAATTCTGCAAGAGCCTGTTGAAGATGCTGGAATGATCTCTGAGACCTGAGGGAATCGATGTTCAGTGTGACAGGGAAGCTGATGATAACAAGATCCCGTAAGGAAGAGGATTCAGAAGACCTTGGAGCCCTGATGAATTAAAGTGCAGAGTGAGTATGGTTTAAAAGGGAACAGGAACCTGCAAAGATTGGAATAACCGAGCATTCATGAGAGTGGGATAACAGGGTGTCTGGAAAAGAGTCAGCAGCAGAAGAATGCAAGTGCCCTGACAGGAGTCAGAACAAGCTCGATATCAGCAGAAATCTGAACAGAGAAGGAACAACAGCTGAAAGAAAAAAATTGAATGGATGCCAGACAAGGTGAGAGGCTGGAAGCTAGCAAGTAGTTGCAGAAGTGCTGAAGACATAGAATGTAAAGAGAACTGAAGAATGGGCTGATTAGAGGACAGAAAGCAGTGCAGGCGAGCGAAGCAGGACAATGTTTTTGAAACAGCGACAGTGTGGAATGCATCAAAGACCACCAGAATTGGGCACCATGGAGAAGACGAGCCCAACTATTGAGGAGTCCTGAAAAGAAGCTAAAGGATACAAACTTAAGCAAGAGCACACGAGAATGGGTGTTTTCACTTCAGACATCAGGAAGCAGACTGACTGGAAGGCTGTAAAGCTGATGAAAGGAACCAGAGGAGTGACTTGGTTTAAGAGGAGACTTGTGAGTGCAATATGAAAATAGTTGGAAGATGGTAGAGGCCTGAGTGTGCACGTTCTGGGTGTGAGGCATTTGCAGGAGAGTACGGCATCGCATAAGGAACAGGTTCCAGAAGTGATATGAGCCCATTGAGATGCAAAGTGAGTTTGATCTGAAAGAGGATATGGCTCTTAAGAGATCAGAATTCCAGATGGGAGAGCTGAATGGAATAAAAGTGAGCCTGGAAAAGAGCTGGCAGCAGGCACCTGATGTAGGCAGAGCCGGTGTGTGTTCAGTGGCACCGTGAAGGGAGAAAATTCACAGCCAGAAGAAAATAGCATCTCAGTGAATGCAAAATGAAGTGAGCACTTTATCAATCAGGCAAGCCTGAAGAAACCAGGAGCTTTGACGTATTGAAACAGGGTTAAGAGAACTCCAACCAATGGAAGAGGCTAGATAGAAGCAGGAGCCTGCACAGAGGTGTTGAGATGAGAGAATGTGTGAGCCCGGTTACCACAATATCTGCATGAATGAAAGCTCAGAGAATGGGAGAGCACTGAGCATAACGTTGCCTGGAGAGAGCCTGCTGGAAGCTAAGAATTGGTGCATGGAGGTACATCATGAACCTGGATAGATTGGCAATCAAAGCACACCAGTGGTCTGATTAAAGAAGGTTCTGGGGATAGGCAAATTGTGGAACGGGGCAGAGAGTGTTCCAAGATGAAGTTTGAGGAAAACTGAAGTTCTGATTGAATGTGAGTTGAGAAAGAGAGAAAAGGAGCAAAGAATGGTTGCAGGCGAGAGCATGCACAGAATGAAACAGAATGGAACCTGGAAAAGAGATTGCACCAG
Source organism: Chiloscyllium plagiosum (assembly GCF_037043375.1). NCBI lineage: Eukaryota > Metazoa > Chordata > Chondrichthyes > Orectolobiformes > Hemiscylliidae > Chiloscyllium > Chiloscyllium plagiosum. The sequence continues at coordinate 29,196,630 of NW_028270140.1, forward strand.
CAGAGTGTGAGCCCGGACAGAAGACAGTGAGTCTAAGCCTGAGACTGGAAGCAATATGAACTGGGAAGCATTGGCAAGTTGAAGAAAACGGCAGCCAAGCACACCGTGGGTGTTGATGAACATGATACACAAAGAAAAGAGTAGCTCTGAGAGAGTGAAACTGGGACCAACGTGTACTAGACAACGTTAGAAATTGGATGTGACTTCGATCTTGTGCAAGTTCTAAAGAAATGGAATGTGAATAGAACTGGAGAATGGGATGAACAGAAGACAGACCAATGTGTAGGAAAGAGACAGCTCTCACGAAGCAGAAGGAAGTTTCTGAAGAGTGACAAGCAGGGATCAGTTAGAGGCCACCACAAATGCTATCCAGGGAGAAAAAGAACCCAGATAGTAGGAACCTCTGAAAAACAGTTAAATGAAGTACAAGCCGAAGCGACTGCAGAACTAGTGCTTACAGATGCTACCAAGAGTAAATGAGAATTGGAGCTCACACTGAAGAAAGTAGGAAGCAGAGTAACAGGAAAAGTGGAGAGCCAAAGACTGGAGCCAACGGAGTGACTTGAGGGGCGAGGAATCTGGAGAGTACAAACTGAAGGTTGTAGAATTATTGCGCAGACCTGAGAGAGTGGATGGTCAGTGTTCGAGGCGGTCTGGAGAGAATGCTATCTCATTAGTAACAGATGCCTGAAGAGATTTGAGCTCTGGATTTGAAATGCAGAGTGGCTTTGATCTGAAAGTGACCAGGATCTTAGATTGAGCCTGCATTCAGCAGAATGGAAGAAATGGGAACCCAGGAAACAGCTGACACTAGAGCAGTGAAGAGCCCTGACAGAAGGCAGAACGAGTGTGAGTTTGGCAGAAGCATGAGCAAATGCGGGCAAAGGCATATTGGTACTTGTCAATCAAGTGAAAGTGAAGAAAACTGGAATTTTGACAGAGTGAACCAGGGGCAAGAGGATTCCAAACACGGCAAGAGCCTGGATTAGTGCAGCCTACAAGGTGGCTTTGCGACCATGCTGGATAGTTATCTTTAGAGTATTGAAGCACAAAGCGAAAGATAGCTCAGAAATTGACAATACAGATGATATATGAGCTTGCAACTGGGAGAGTGGAAGCTCTCTGCATGTGGGAGTAATCAGATTAGAGTTCCTGAGAGTAAGTCTGTGCATGAAGTCTGTCAGATCCCAAGAAGCTGGGTGCACGGAAATACATCACAAATCTTTAGAGAGTTTCACATTAATGGTAAGAGCAACACGTAGAAAGAAGCAGCCCAGTATCTTGAATCTCAGAGGGCTAGTGACTATTCAGAGAACTAGCAGCAGGGGAACAGGAGCTGCGATGGAATGAGAACCAAGAAACAACATGAAGGAGGAGAGAATTGGAAGCTCAGAGCAGGTATTCACATATGCTGGAGCCAGGAGAGTGCATAATTTTGGGCAGCTGGTCACTGCAACATTCTCAGATGCCTGTTTGGACCAGGAGAAACAGCAGCAATGTGTCTGTTGAGTTTGCTGCATAGTATAAGCGTTTAGACTGGCTGAAATCCAGAGAATGCCAGAGTTTTGCTGTTTGGGGTATAAGAGCATTTAGGTAAGCACAACTGTGATTGTTGAATGTCTGTGACTTGCTTTGAGCTCCGGTTGTGTCTAATTGACCACTGCAGCCTGCAACTTCTTCAGCTTGTTATATTTAGTGCCAAATAAGGAATTTCAGGGTTTGAGAATTGGTATGGCTCAGAAGTCAATAATTTGGTGTGTCATGTGTTTTCTCACTCCAAAATAAATATTTGTCTCATCACCAATTTCCTCATACAAAATCACATTGTTTCTCTTGAAATAATCATTTAATAGCCTCTTTCACACCTCAAAAGGTGCCATCAAACTTTCTGAAGAAGGGCTCATGCCCGAAACGTCGATTCTCCTGTTCTTTGGATGCTGCCTGACCTGCTGTGCTTTTCCAGCAACACATTTTCAGCTCTGATCTCCAGCATTTGCAGTCCTCACTTTCTCCATCAAACTTTGAGGCAAGCAACTAGACCAAAACCACGTATTTGAAAGTGCCTTTTTTTTCCCCCTATCACATCAGCTGCTTTTGCAAATCACTTTAAATCTGCATCTTTTTGTGACAAATCCTTTTTACAAGCTGGAAAATTTTCTGCTTATCAACTCTGTTCAGTCCTCTGATGAGCGTTTAGCTTTTTCTGAGATCTCCTTTGACCATTGTTTGCTCAAACTAGAACAGTGTATCAATTTCTGTCATCCATCCTCATAGCTGAAGTTTCTCATTCCTGGAACTATTCATGTAAATCTGTTCGGTGCTCTCTACAATGTGTTGACATCTCTCCTACAGTGTAGCACACAGATTGTCTATACGTAATCCATCAAATGAGATATTGCAGAGAACTTACGTAAGTTGAAAATAACCGCTTTGCTTCTATTAAAGCAGCCTTGGTTACAGCAGTACTGTATTGACTGCTATCCACCTTCCCTGGCACTTTGAGTGATGTATGCACATATCCAACCAGGTCCCACTGCACTTGTCCTCTCTTAAGTATTTTACCTGTTATTTTACTTTGTGTATACATGTTCTCCTCATGAAAATAGATCACTTCACACTTCTCTGTAATTGATCTTCACCTGTCATTTGCTCGCTCAACCACTTGTGTTTAGTTTTGCATTTCTACAGTGTTCCCACAACATACAGTATTTCTGAGCTTCGAATCACTTTGATGATGTTCTCTGCATGTCAATGTCTAGATGACTAATACATTTTAGGAAAATTAAGACTGCCAGTTTGGGGTCTCCACTACCTGCATTGAAACAACATCCATTGACTGATTTTTTTTTATCAATTATGTAATCACAGATTTGTTATTCTAATCAGTGCAGTGGAAAATCTTAACTGGAGAAAATGCTGAGATCCATCATATAGGCCATATTAGCATTTCCAGAGTATCAGATATTGTCTAATTCCGGCAGAAAAGTTTGGTTGATTTTTGTGAATGGAAAAAAACTGAGGCTGATACACAGAATTTGGTGTAGAATTTTGTGTTTGGAGTTTCTCGGAGTTGCATATTTGTATTACAATATTTCTGGTTATAGTAGATTTGCAAAATATGATAACTCACAACCAATAATCAAATTTTGACTTGTAAACAACTGATGTACAGTTGCAGATGGGTTATATTTCAGTTAGCATCACAGTGAGAACTTGATGGTTTTTATGCTGGAAGTGGGCGAGCTTCTGTCTACACAATGTCTGTAGTGCAGCCTAAGGCATCTAAACTGAAGCAGATTCTGCAGCTGGGTGTTATGGACTTGATCATCCGAACATTACCCTGGAATATCAGGAAATGTATTGGCGAGAAAAACGTGTTGAGGGCAAAGAGTTCATGTTTGAGGTACAGTGACATCTAATGGTGGAGGAACTGACTGTGATTGATGAAATGGTGACTGGAAGGCTGGAAAGCTGCAGACAAGTGTCAGAGTGAGTTGGTGTAAGAGGAGTCTATAGAGTGCAATATGAAAGTGGTTAGAAGATGGCAGAGAACTGAGAGTGCAGGTGCTAGATGTGAGAGATGGGCTAGAGTGAACAGCATCACATAAGGAACAGGTGCCTGAAGAGATATGAGCCCTGATGGAATTGAAATGCAGAATGAGTTTGATCTGAAAAAGGACATGGCTTTTCAGCGAACACAACTCCAGATGGAAGAGCTGAATGGAACAAAAGGGAATGCAGAAATGAGCTGACACCAGGCTCCTGATGTCGGCAAACCAGTGTGAATTCAGTGGCACTGTGAAGAGAGAAAATTTGCAGCCAAAAGAAAATATCAGCTCAGTGAATGCAAAGTGAAGTGAGTACTTTATCAATCAGGTAAACTTGAAGAACATGGGACCTTTGACTGATTTTAAACAAGGTCAAGAGAAGTCCAGAAACAGTAAGTGGCTGAATTGGAGCAGGAGCCTGCTTGGTAGTCTTCAGACCAGCGGATATTGAGCCTAGTTACCACAGTAGTGTAAGAATAAAAGCTCGGGGAATGGAGGAGCAATGAGCATTATGTTGCCTGGAGAGAGATTGCATGCAGTCTGCCTGTATCCAGGAATCAGTGCATGGAGAAACATCATATACTGGATAGAGTGGCAATCAAAAGGCATCAGTGGTCTAGGGGTAATGAAATTGCAGAGAGAGACAGAGAATATTCAGAAATGAAGTGTCAGGAAAACTGGAGTTCTGATGCACTGAGAAGCTAGAAAGAGAAGAAAGGAGCAAGGAATGGTTCCTCCGAGCATAGAGTCATAGAGATGTACAACACAGAAACAGATCCTTTGGCCCAGATATCCCGACCTAATCTTGCCAGCACCTGGCCTGTATCCCTCCGAATTCTTCATATACCCATCCAGGTGCCTTTTAAATGTTGCAATTATACTAGCCTCCACTGCTTCCTCTTGCAGCTCATTCTGTACGCGTACCACCCTCTGCATGACAAAGTTGCCTCTAACATCTCTTTTATATCTTTCCCCTCTCACCCTAAACCTAGACCCTCTAGTTCTGGACTCCCCAACCCCAGGGAAAAGACGTTTTCAGTTTATCCCATCCATGCCCCTCATGGTCACCCCTCAGCCTCTGACACTCTAGGGAAAACAACCCCAACCTCTCCCACCTCTCCCTATAGCTCAAAACCTCCAACCCTGGCAACATCCTTGTAAATCTTTTCTGAACCCTTTCAAGTTTCACAACATTCTTTCAATAGGAAGAAAACCAAAATTGTATGCAATATTCCAAACCTGGCCTAACCAATGTCCTGTACAGCTGCAACATGATCTCCTAACTCCTGTATTCAATACTCTGACCAATAAAGGAAAGCATACCAAACGCCTTCTTCACTATCCTTTTTACCTGCGACTCTACTTTCAAGGAGCTATGAACCTGCACTCCAAGGTCTCTTTGTTCAGCAACACATCCAGATGAAAACCTGGACAGTGCAGGATGATACTCAACTGGAGCAAGAAGAATGTACAATGTTAGATAACCTGTGATCCTGATGTTCTCAGACATCTGCTTGGAACAGGAGAACAGACTTTGCAGCATCTGAGAGTAAACTGGAATCTGCTCTGTGTAATTTGCCAAAGAGATTAAGATTCGCTGGACTTTGGAGAGTGTCAGAGGTTTGCTAACTTGGGAGTAAGAGCAACTACCTCACCAGAATTGTGATTGGTGAATGAATCTCAATTGTTTTGAGCTGTAATTTCTGTGTCTAATTGAGTACAGGGCCATGTGATTTCTTCAGGATATCATATGTGGTGCCACTGATGGGATTTTAGCTTCAGCAAATTATGTTACAGAAGGCAGCCGTTTGGTTTATTGTGTGTGTTTCGCCTTGCTAATGAGCATTTTGTCTTTGTGCCAGTCTCCAGACATTTTTTCATATTGTTGCACATTGTTTCTCATCAGATAATCATCTAATACCCTCTTGAATTGCTGAATTAAATCTGCCATCAGCAAACTGTCAGGCAGTGCACCCAGGCCTGAAATTGGAAACCACAGTGAATCTTCCTAGAGCAGAATGAGTCCTGAAATTAGGTAAGAGTCATTTGACTGTCTTTGTGATTGATTGGAACAGTGTAAAATGGTTGATAATCTGCTGATGTGGTGTCGTGGGTAATAGGTTAATATATATTGTAAGATGGTGTTCTCATATTCCAAACGCAACAGGAAAGCAGAAACCAATTGCTAAGGAGGACATTATGACCTGAGTTCAAACTGAAGCAGTGCAGAGCACTCATGCAGTCTTTAGTTATTCTTGGGAATATTTAATTTATTGCTTTGTTAAATTTGTGATTGTTATGACAGCTGCTTTGGGTTAAGGATGTTGCTAGATGTTTGGAAATGAGGTGAATGAGAAGTGCAGTTTGAGATTGAGGACCTGGTGAATGTGGTACAGTCATTTGTAGTGCAGTGATATGTAATGATGGCGAAATTGGCTGTGAATGATGAAATAGTCGCAACAGCCCTCAAGAAACAGCTGCATATGTGGGAAACTGAGAATTGGACTCCACGCTGATGATAGCAGGAGGCAGATTGGCTGTCAGAAAGCTGAACACTGAAAACTGTTGGGAAACTGGAGAAATTGGAATCAAGCGATTGCAAGATAAAGTTTGTAGGATGATGACCATGCCCAGAGAGAGCAGGAGCTCAGTGTGAGAGGGAGGCTGATAAAAGAGAATGAGTCAGCAGAAGAGAATGGAACGCTGATGAACTGAAGCAGAGAATCGATTTGATCTAGAAAAGAATAGGAGCCTCTAGAGATCATAATGTCAGTATGGAACAAAAGTGAATCCAGACAAGAGCGGGCACCAGAAGATTGTGAGAACCCAGACAGCAGCACTGCTGAATGGGTTTTACCGAGCAAGACGTCCAAAGGACAGGAGGAAGTTTGAAAGAGTGAGACAAGGGAAAAAGTATACCAGACAAGATGCAAGACTGAATGTGTCCAGGTTCTTTCATGAGTACAGAAGAAATTGAGTGTGAAGATAATTTGGGAGTGGGCTAAACATAAGATAGAATGCAATGGACAAGAGGCAGAGGTCAATATAAGCAGGAGATAGTATTTGCAGGAGTGACTGTCAAGAACAAGTTAGAGGCCATTAGGACTGAGCATCAGAGTGAAGAGGAACTCAGATGGTCTGGAGCCCTGAAAATAAACAAAGGGTGTAGCACAGCCCAACAGTGTCTGAATCCAAAGTTTGCAGTTGCAATTGAATTTAAATGAGAATGGAAGTGCCTGCTGAAGGTGACAGAAAGCAAAGTGATTGGAAGTCCGTTGAGCTGAAGACTTCTGCCAGAGTGGTGACCTGGGCCAAAAGGAATCTAGAGTGCACAAACTGAACTTCATGGGCTGATTCTGGAGCCCTGATACAGTGGGAGTTTGGCTTAAGAGGGAGTCCATAAAGAATGTAATTGCATTATGAACAGCTCCATGAAGAAATTGGAGTGTTGATGAATTAAAGTACAGAGTCATTTTGATCAGAATGAGAAGAGGAGTCTGCAGAGAGCAGAATGCCAGAGTATGCAACAGAATGGCACAAAAAGCCTGGGAAAGAGTTTGCACAAGAAGAGCGTGAGCCCTCACTGAAGACAGTGAGTTTGATATTGGAATGAATGTGAACAGAGAGGCAACCTGAAGAAATAGAAGCTAAGCAAATGCAAAGGTGAGTGGGTGTCAATGAGCAAGATACCAAGGAAAAGAGAAGTTTTGAGAGAGAGAAACAGGGGCAAGCGTGAACCAGACAAAGTGAGAGATGGGATGTGACCTGGAGTTTGCACAAGTGCTGAAGGAATTGAATATGATGAGAACCAGAGCGTGGTATGAGCAATAGACAGACAGGTGTAGAGGAAAGCGACAGAGCCTCCTCGAAGCAAAAGGAAATGTCTGAAAAATTGTAAGCAAGAATGAATTAGAGGCTTTCAGAAGTGTGCACCAGTGAGAAAAAGAACCCAGGTAGCAGGAACCCCCGAATAAACAGGTAAATGATGTACAAGCCCAAGAGAGTGCAAAGCCAAGGTTTACAGATGGAAGCGAGAGTGAATGAGAATGGGAGTTCACACTGAAGAAAGCTGGATGCAGAGTAACTGGAAAGCTGGAGAAACAAAGACTGGAGCCAGTGGAGGGCCTTGAGGTGGGAGGAGTCTAGAGGGTGCAAACTGATGATCGTAGAATGATTGCTGAGATCTGAGAGAGTGGATGGTCAGTGTGAGAATCAGTCTGGAGAGAACACCACCCCTTTAGGAACAGATGCCTGTCAGGATTTGAAATCTGAATTTGAAGTGCAGAGTGAGTTTGATCTGAAACTGAATGGGAGCTTACAGTGAGCCTGCATTCAGCAGAATGGAACAAATGGGAACCCAGGAAAGAGCTGACACCAGAGGAGTGTAAGAACCCTGACAGAAGACAGAAACAGTGTGAGTTTGGCCGAATTGTGACTAAATGAGCACAAAGGCAAGTCGGTACTTGTCAATCAAGTGAAACTGAGGAAAACACGAATTTTGAGAGAATGAACTAGGGGCAAGAGGACTCCAAACAATGCAAGAGCCATTATTAGTGCAGCCTGGAGAGAATTGAAGCACAAAGAGAATGGGAGTCCAGAGAGTGAGAACATAGAGGACATGCGAGCATGGATACCACAGCACCCAGAAGAATAGAAACTGTGAGCATATGGGAGTAGGCAGATGAGAGTTGCCGAGAGTAAGTATGTTTATGGCGTTTGTCAGAGCTGAAGAGGCTGTGAGCATGGAGCTATATCACAAACCTCTAGTGAGTGGCAGATTGATGGCAATAGCAGCATGTACAAAGAAGGAACCAGAGATACTGAATCTGGAGAATGCCAGTGACTGTTCAGAGAAGTAGCATCAGGAGAATGGGAGCACCAATGGAATCCGAGCCTAAAACGAAAAGGAAAGATGAGACAACAGCTGCAATCAGCAGACAGAAGCTCGCAGAAAGCAGGGGTTCGCTCCTGCTGGAGCCAGAAGAGTGTAAAAATTTGTATAGCTTGTGACTGTAATATTTTCAGATGTCTGTTCAGAACAGGAGAACAGATATAGCAATTACTGGGAGTGAGCAGGTCCAGTGTATTTTGCCGGAGAGTACAAGAGTCTAGGGTGGCTGAAATCCAGAGAGTGCCAGAGTTTGGTTGTTTCGAGTATGAAAATATTTAGATAAGCAAAACTGTGATGGTTGAATGTATCTCATTTGCTTTGAGCTCTAGTTGTGTCTAATTGACACTGCACCCAGCAAGCTCTTTGGCTTGTGATATGTAGTGCCAAACAAGGAATTTCAAAGATTGAGAGTTGGTTTGGCTCAGAAGTCAGTGATTTGGTGTCTCACATGTTTTCTCGTTCCCAAATAAGCATTTGTCTCAGTGCCGTTTTCAACATACAAATGCACACTGTTTCACTTAAAATAAGCATCTAATAGTCTTCAATGCCTCAAAAGCTGCCATCAAACTTTCAGGCAAAGGAACTGGACCAAGCCACTTGGTATTTGAAAATGCTATTTCCCATATCACATTTGCTGCATTTGCAAATCACTTTAAATCTGCGCCTTCTTGTTACAAATCCTTTTACGAGCTAGAACATTTCCTGCTTATAAACTTTGTTCAGTCCACTGATGATTTTGAAGCTTTTTCTGAGATCTCCTTGGACCATTATTTGCTTAATCTAGAGCACTCTGTCAACTTTTCTAATCCATCCTCATACCTCTAGTTTCTATTCATGTAAATCTGTTTGCACTCTCTCCAATGTGTTCACACCTCTCCTACAGTGTAACACACAGAATTGTCTTTATGTAATCCATCAAATGAGGTATCGCAGGAAATGTATGCAAGTTAAAAATAATCCCTTTGCTCCTATTAAAACAGCCATGGGCGCTGTACAATTTATTGATTGTTATCTCCATCTTCTGTGGCAACTTGAGTGATACATGCACATTTCCAACCAGGTCCCTCTGTTCTTGTCCTCCCTTAAGTATTTTACCTTGTGTAAACATGTTCTACCCACGAAAATGCATCACACTTCTCTGTACTGATCTTCGTCCACTTGTTTCCTTTTGCATTTCTACACTATCCTCATAGAATACTGTTTTTTGAGTTTTGAATCACTGCACACCAGTATCGATACGACTATTATATTTTGGGAAAATCACAACTTCAAATATCAAAACCTTGGGGTATCTACCACCTCCTTTGAAACAATACAAATTGACTATTCTATTATTTATTATGTATCACAGATTTTGTTGCCTTCACCAGAGCAGAGGCATACCTTAAGTGGAGAAGATCTTGAGATCATTCATATGGACTGTATACGCAGAGAGTTGTGAATGCATGGAATGCATTGCCAATTGAGGTGGTGGAAGCAAAGTCATTGGGCACATTGATAGCAGTGAGTTGAGGGGTGCGTAGGTTAAGTTACTATATTTTACATGAGGATTAAGTCTCGGCGCAACATCATGGGCCTAAGGTCCTGTTCTGTGCTGTACTTTTCTATGTGCTATAACTGGAGTATCAGATATTGTACACTTCTAACAGAGAGATTGGTTACTTTTCTTTTCTGAATGGTAAAGAACTCAGGCTGATCTCCAGAATTTGGTGCAGTGTTTTGTGTTTGGATAATCTCAGACTTGCAGCTTTGTAGAAGAAAATCTATTGCAGACAGAAATATTGTAAAATTTAATCATGGATAACATTTATGGCTCGTTTATTCTTGTAAGTGACAACCAATAAACAAACTTTGGTTTGTGAACAGCTGATGTACAATCGCAGATAGGATTATACTGCAGATAGTATCATGGTGAGAATTTGACGGTTTTCTGGCTGCAAGTGGGAAACCTCCACTCTGGATAATGTCTGACATGCAGCCTGAGACAAACACACTGATGCAGACTCTGGAGCTGGGTGTTATGGACTGGTTCATTTGAACATTATCCTGGAATATCAGAAAGTGCATTGGACTTGAAGAACAGATTGAGGACAAGAGTTTGTGTTTGAGGTACAGTGACATTTCATGGTGGAGGAACTGGCTGTGATTGTTGAAATGGTCTTTTCTACTCTGAAGATATATGAACATCATATTAAGTCTATATGGAGTAAAATAAGTACTAAAATGAGGCAAGAGGCTTTCTCGGGTTTCTGGAGCATCTTAGAACAACTGTACAAAGTGCACAGTTTGCTAATGCAGTGAATTTGAGAAGGTTTAATGCATATTATCAGGTGGCATCTTAGTACTCCACAACTTCTGGACAGTAATCTGGGAAAGCAGAGGGCAATTTCTGAGGATTATTTGAGATTACTGCAAAGTGAACAAAATGCAGTGGCACTCAGTTTGCATTTAATCATTCGTGGGAGCCTCTTATTGTTGGAGTTTATTGTTTTGGCAGGCTGTTGGTCAGGATATATTATCTAAATGGCTTGTGGTACGATTGTTTGGATGTTTGGAAGTGGGTTGAACAAGGGATGCAGGTTCAGGCCAAGGCTCTGGTGATTCTGGTAGAGTGATACTTAGTGGTAGAGAAAATGGCTGAGTGATGAAAAACCTTTCTATCCTTACTGACCAGATCCAAGTTAGAGCAAATGTGAATGAGAGCTGACGCTGAAAATAGCAGGAAGCAGAGTGGCTGGAGGTCTAAGACAGATTGGAAGTTAGGGGCAAGTGGAATTCTGCAAACTTTGTTGAAGAAACTGTAACGATTGCCAAGATCTGAGAGGGTGGATGCTCAGTGTGAGAGAGAAGTTGATGATAACAAGATCCCATAAGGAAGAAGAGTAGAAGATCTTGGATCCCTGATGAAATAAAGTGTAGAGTGAATATGATTTAAAAGGGAACAGGAATGTACAGAGAGAAGAATGACAGAACATTCATGAGCATGGGACAACAGGGTAGCTGGAAGAAAGTTGGCAGAAGAAGAATGCAAGTGCCCAGACAGAAGGAAGAACGAGCTTGATATCAGCAGAAATATGAACAGAGAAGAATCAACAGCCAAAAGAAAATTTTTGAGGGACACCAGCCAAGGTGAGAGGCTGCATATGAGCAGTACTTGCAGAAGTGCTGAAGAAATAGAATATATAGAAAATGGGCTGAACAGAGGACAGGAAGCAACACAGGAGAGAGATTCTCCCTTGAAGGAGGAAAAAGCTTCTGAAAAGCCGATGGCAGGAATGAGTCAGAAACTATCAGCATTGGGTACCGTGAAGAAGGTAAGTCCAAATATTGAGGAATCCTGAAGGAAACTGCTGGATATTACAATAGCCCAAGAGAGTGTTAAGGCAAATTTTGCAGATGCAAGTGAGAGCAGATGAGAATGGGTGCACATACTGAAGATGGCAGGAAGCCGAGTGATTGGAAGGCTGGAAAGCTGAAGCCAAGTGTTAGAGGAGTGATGTTGTTGTAAGAGGAGTCTAGAGAGTGCAATATAAAAATAGTTAGAAGATAGCAGAGGGCTGAGAGTGCAGATGCTGAGTGTGAGAGGTTGGCTGGAGAGAACAGCATTGCATAAGGAACAGGTGCCTGAAGAGATATGAACCTGAAGGAATTGAAATGCAGAGTGAATTTGATGTGGAAGAGGGCATGGCTCTTCAGAGAACAGAATTCCAGATGGGAGAGCAGAATGGAACAAAAGGGAGCTGGAAAACACCTGGAACAAAGAACTGATGTAGGCTGAACTAGATGGAGTTCTGTGGCACCGTGAAGAGAGAGAATTCACAGCCATAAGTGAATAGCAGCCCAGCGAGTGCAAAGCCAAGTGAGCACTTTATCAACCATGCAAGATAGATCAAATTGGGAGCTTTGACTGATTGAAACATGGTCAAGAGAACTTGAGACAAAGCAAGATGCTAGATCAGAGCAGGAGCCTGTGTAATAGTTTTGAGAGAAAAGGATATGTGAGCCTGGTTACCACAGTACCTCCAAGAATGAAAACTCAGAGAATGGGGGAACAATGAGCATAGTATTGCCTGGAAAGAGCATGCATATAGTCTGTCTGTATCGAGGAATCAGGGCATGGAGATATATCATGAACATGAATGGAATGACAACCAAAAGGCATCAGTGGTCTGGACAAAGAAGAACTGGGGATAACAAAATTGTGGAGAGGGACAGAGAGTGTTCAGAAAAGTATTAGGAAAGCTGGAGTTACATTGGATTGAGAGCCTATAAGGAGCAGAAAGGAGCAAGGAGTAGTCGCTTTGAGCAGAAGAAAAATTGGAGGGAGCAGGACTATACTCAAGCTGGACCAAGAAGAATGTACTATTTTAGATAACTTGTAATCCTGCATTCTATGACGTCTGCTTGGAACAGGAGAACGGGCACTGCAGCAGCTAAGAGCCAGCAGAATCTGGTCTGTGCCATTAGCCAGAGAGATCAAGATTCAGTAGAGTTTGGAAAGTGTCAGAGTTTTACTAATTTGGGATTAAGAACACTTAAATCACCACAGTTGTGGTTGGTGAATGAATCTCACTTGTTTTGAGCTCTAATTTGTGTGTCTAATTGGCTACAGCAACATGTGATTTCTTTAGGATGTTTTATGTGGTGCTATAGATGGGATTTTAGGTTGAGTAAATTATGTTGCAGAAAAGCAGCCATCTGGCTTACTGTATGTGTTCCACATTGCTGATGAGTATATTATTGCACATTTTTCCCATGAGATAAGCATCTAATACCCTCTTGAAATCCTCAACTAAATTCACCATCACCAAACTGTCAGGCTGTGCACACTGACCTGAAATTGGAAACCACAGTGAATCTTTCTAGAGCGAGATGAGTGCTGAAATTAGGCAAGAGTTATTTTAGTGTCTCTGTGATTGATTAGAACTATGTAACTTGTTAATGATTTACTGATGTGGTGTCATGGTGATAGCTAGTACATGTTGTTGTGTACGCATATTCGAAAAGCAACGGGAATGCTGGAGCCAATCGCTGAGGACGATAATGTGACCTGAGTGCAAAGTGAAGCAAATGCAGAGCACCCATCTAGTCTTTAGTTGTTTGTGGGTGTATTTTATTGTTTTGGCAGAGTTTTGTTCAGGGATTATTGTCCAAGCCGCTTTGGGTATAAGGACATTGCTTGATGTTTGGCAATGAGTTGAACTAGAAGTGCAGTTACAGTTTGAAGACTGGTGAATGTGGTACAGTGATATGTAATGATGGCAAAAATGGCAGTGAATGATAAAGTAGTCCATCTATCCTCAAGAAACAGCTGTATGAGCGAGACACAGAGAATGGGAGTACACTGTGAAAATAGCAGGAGGAAAATTGGCTGTAAGAAAGCTGAACACGAGAGACTGCTGGGAAGCTTTGGGAAATTGGAGTCTAGCGAGTGCAAGATGAAGATTGTGGGCAGATGGCGAGAGAAGGAGATCATTGTGAGACAGATCTGATGAGAGTAGAATCAGAAAGTGAAGAGAATGGAACACTGATGATTTGAAGCAGAGAATCAGTTTGATCTCGAAAAGAATAGGAGGCTTCAAACATCATAATGCCAGATTTTTCAGCATTATGGAACAATAGTGAATCCGGGAAAGAGCTGGCACCAGAAAATTGTGAGAAACCTGACAGAGTCCCTACCGGCATGATCTCTGCACAATGAGAAGAAAAGGATTGAAGAAAATGGTAGCTGAGGAAATGTAAAGCTGAATGGGTTTTGCCTAGCAAGACACCCAAAGGACAAGAAGAAGTTTGAAAGAGTGCAACAAGGGAAACAGTATACCAGACAAGATGTGAGGCTGAACGTGTCCAGTTGCTTGCATAAATACTGAAGAAATTGAATATGCAGATAACTAGAGAATTGGTCTGAACGGACGGTGGAGGTCAATCTAAGCAGGAGAAAGTAGTTGAAGGAGCGACTGGCAAGCATGATTTAGAGGCCACTAGGAATGAACACCAGAGAGAAGAAGAGCTCAGATGTTGAGGAGCAATAGTCAATTAGGCAGTAGTCATTTTAGTGCCTTCGCGGTTGATTAGAATTATGTAAAATGGTTGATTTGCTGATGTGATGTCACGGTGATTGTTAGTACATATTGTAAGATAGTGTACTCATATTCCAAAGCTAATGGGAAAGCAGGAGCCGATCACTGAGAAGGATAATGTGACTTGAGTGCAAAGTGAAGCAAATGGAGAGCACCCTTATAGTCTTTAGTTATTCATGGGTGTATTTTATTGTTTATTGTTTTGGCAGAGTTTTAATCAGGGATTGTTATCCAAACGTTTTTGAGTTAGGGCTGTTGCTTGATGTGTGGAAATGAGTTGAATGAGAAGTGCAGTTTCAGTTTGAAGACGAGACGAATGTGGTACAGTGATATGTAATGATAGCGAAAATGACAGTGAATGATAAAATAGTCCTAACTACCCTGAAGAAACAGCTGCATGAGCGAGACACTGAGAATGGGAGTACACACTGAAGATAGCAGGAGGTAGATCGGCTATAAGAAAGCTGAACACTGAAGACTGTTGGGAAGGTTGGGGAAATTGGAGTCTAGCGAGTGCAAGATGAAGTCAGTGGTATGATGGCCAAGCCCAGTGAGAGCAGGAGCTCAGTGTGAGTGGGAGGCTAGTGACAGTAGAATCAGAGAGCAGAAGAGAATGGAACACTAATGAATGAAGCAGAGAATCAGTTTGATCCAGAAAAGAATAGGATCCTCCAGGGGTCATGATGTCAGATTGGTCAGCAATACGGAACAAAAGTGAGTCCAGGAAAGAGCTTGTGCCAAACATTGTGAGAACCCTGATGGAGGCACTACTGGCTTGATCTCTGCACAATCAGAAGAGAAGGATTGAAGAAAATGGCAACTGAGGAAATGCAAAGCTGAATGGGATTTGCTGAGCAAGATGCCCAAAGGACAGGAAGAAGTTTAAAAGAGTGAAACAAGGGAAACAGTATACTAGCTAAGATGTGAGGTTGAATGTGTCGAGGCACTTGCATGAGTACTGAAGAAATTGAATATGAAGTTAACTTGAGAATGGACTGAAGGGAAGTCAGAATGCAATGGATGAGAGACGGAGTTCAATACAAGCAGGAGAAACTAGTTGAAGTAACAACTGGAGAGAATGAGTTAGAGGCCACCAGGAGTGAGCACCAGAGAGAAGAGCTCAGATCTTGAGCAGCCAGTTGGGTGGAGGACTGCCCAACAGAGTGTGAATCCAAAGTTTGCAGAGCCAAATGAGTGTGAATGAGAATGGTAATGCATGCTGGAGATAACAAAGCAAAGTGATTGGAAGTCTTTTGAGAATGGTACTGCCAGAGTGGTGACCTGGACCAAAGTGAATCTACAGCGTGCAAGCTGAAGATCAGAGAGTGATTGCGGAGCCCTGATACAGCAGGAACCTGGCATAAGATGGAGTCTGAAAAGAATGCCATTCCATTATGAACAGCTATATGAAGAGATTGGAGTCTTAACGAATTCAAGTGCAGAGTCATTTTGACCTGAATGAGAACAGGATTCTGCATACAGCAAATACCAGACCATGCAACAGAATGACACAAAAAGGAACCTGGAAAAGAGGTTAAACCAGAAGAATGTGAGCCCTCACAGAAGACAGAGCCAGCTTGATATTGGAAGGAGTATGAACAGAGAAGTATTGGCAACGTTAACAAAATGGCAACTAAGCAAATGCAAAGGCGAGTGGGTGTTAATGAGCAAGATACCCAAAGGAAAAGAAAAACTTTGAGAGATTGAAACAGGGGCAAGTTTGTACCAGACAAAGTGAGAGATGGAATGCGACCTGGAGCTTGAGTAAGTGCTGAAGAAATAGAATATGATGAGAGCTGGAGACAGACAGGTATAGATGAAAGAGACAGAGCTCCTCGAAGCAAAAGCAAGTGTCTGAAAGATTGCCAGCGAGAATGAATTAGAGGCTACCAGAAGTGTGCACCAGGGAGAAGAAGAACCCAGATAGCAAGATCATCTCCAAAAAAACAGGTAGATGAAGTACAAGCCAAAGAGAGTGCAAAGCCAATGTTTACAAATGCAAGTGAGATTGAGTGAGAATGGGAGCTCACTGAAGAAAGCAGAGTAACTGGAAAGCTGGAGAGTTAAAGACTGCAGCCAGTGGTGTTCCTTGGGGTGAGAGGAATCTAGAGAGTGCAAACTGAGGATCGTAGAATGATTGCAGAGATCTGAGAGTGGAAGATTAGTATGAGAGTCAGTCTGGAGAGAACAACATCCCATTAGGGACAGATGCCTGAGGAGATTTGATGTGTGGATTTGAAGTGCAGAGTAAGTTTGATCTGAAACTGAACAGGAGCCAACAGTGAGCCTGTATTTAGCAGAATGGAATGAAAGGGAACCCAGGAAAGAGCTAACACCAGAGGAGTATAAAAACCCTGACAAAAGGCTGAACCAGTGTGAGTTTGGCAGGATCGTGACTAAATGAGTGCAAAGGCAAGTTAGTAATTGTCAATCAAATGTAACTGAGGAAAACAGGATTTTTGAGACAGTGAAGCAGGGGCAAGTGAACTCCAAATGATGCCAGAGCCTGGATTAGTGCAGTCTACAAGATAGCTTTGAGACCATAGTGAGTTGTAGTCTGGAGAGAATTGAAGCATAAAGAGAATGGGAGCCCAGAGAATGAGAACACAAGGATATGTGAGCCTGGATACCACAGGACCCAGAAGAATAGAAGCTCTAACCATGTGGGAGTAATCAGATTAGAGTTGCCAAGATGAAGTATGTGCATGGGATCTGTCAGAACCCAAGAAGCTGGGTGCATGGAGCTAGATAACAAACCTGTGAAGAGTGGCAGATTGATGGCAGTAGCAGCTTGTAGAAAGAAGGAGCCAGAGGTATTGAATCTGGAGGAGGCAAGTGACTGTTTAGAAAAGTAGCACCAGGAGAACAGGAGCACCAATGGAATCAGAGCTCAAAATGAACAGTAACGAGGAGAGAATGGCTGCACTCAGCAGATGGAAGCCAGGACAGAGCAGGAGTTCACTCATGCTGGAGTCAGCAGAGTGTATATGTTTGGATAGCTTGTCACTGTAATGTTCTCAGATGCCTGTTTGGAACGGTAGAATAGACGCAGTAGCTGCTTGGGAGTGAGCCTGTCCTCATCTGTGTAGTTTGCTGGAGAGTGCAAGAGCTTAGGATGGCTGAAGTCCAGACAATGCCAGTGTTTTGCTGTTTGGGATTATGTAGTATTTAGATAAGCACAACTGTGATTGTTGAATGTATCTCACTTGCTTTGAGCTCTAGTTTGTGTCTAATTGACCAGTGCACCCTACAATTTCTTCAGCTGTTGTGCTAAACATGGAATTTCAGAGTCTGAGAATTGTTATGGCTAAACAGAGTCTTGCAAGTGCAAGATGAAAATTGTGGAATAATGGCAAAGCCCAGAGTGAGCAGGACCTCAGTGTGGGAGGAAGGCTGATTACAGCAGAATCAGATAACAGAAGAGAATTGAACACTGATAAGTTGAAGCACAGAATCAGTTTGATCTAGAAATGAATAGAATCTTCCAGAGAACATTAATGCCAGATTATTCAGCAGAATGGAACAGAGGTTAGCCTGGGAAGGAGCTAGCACCAGAAGATTGTGAGAACCCTGACAGATGCACTGCTGGCTTCATCTCTGCAAAATAAGAAGAGAAGGATTGAAGAAAATTGCTTCTGAGGAAATGCAAAGGTGGGTTGGTTTTGCCGAGGAAGACATCCAAAGGACAGGACGAAGTTTGAAGGAGTGAAACCAGGAAAACAATACATCTGACAAGGTGTGAGGCTGACTGTATTCAAGTAGGAGAAGGTAGTTGAAGAAGTGATTGGCAAGAATCAACTAGAAGCAACCAGGAGTGGAACCAGGGGAAGGAAAAGCCCAGAGACTGAGAATAACCTAACAGAAACAGGTAGATGAGCACAGATCAAAGAAATTGCGAAGCCTATGTATAGATGCAAGAAAGAGCAAACAAAAATGGGATCTTGCGGTAGAGACAGCAAGAAGTTTCATGACTGGAAAGCCGGTAAACTGAAGGATGGAGGCAAAACAGTGACTTTGAATGTGACCCATCTAGAGAGTGCACATTGGAGATCATAGGATGATTGCAGAGACCTGAGAGAACATGATCTCATGTGAGAGCGTCATTCCTTTAGGAACTGGAGTCTGCAGACAGCTGAATGACAGATTATTGAGCAGAATTGAGGAAAAGGGAACCGCAAAGAGAGCTGGCACCAGATGAGCGTGTGAGCCTCGACAGTAGACAGTGCTTGCGTGATCTCTATGCAATGTGATTAGAGAAGGATTGGGAACTCTGTTCAAGCTGGACTGAGGAAATTGCAGGCATTTAGATAGCATGAAATACTGACATTCTCAGGTATCTGCTTGCAACATGAGAACAGACTCTGCAGCAGCTAGGAGTAGGTAAGTACCTGGTCTCTCTAGTTTGCCAGAGAGAATAAGATTCTGAGGTCAGAGTTTGGAAAGAGTCAGAGCTTTGGCAATTTTGAAATGAGAGTATTGTTCCATCACATCTGGCGTGTCTGAATGAATCGCTATTGTTTTGATCTCTAATTTCTTTGTCAAATTGGTGACTGCACCTGACTTTTTCTCATGTTGTTTTCTGCATTTTTGTTTGATGTTTCTTTTCAAATCATCATCTAATGCACTTTTGAATGCCTCTGTTAAATCTGCCTTCACCAAACTGTCAAGCAGTGCAACTAGGTCTGAAATACTCATTATTCAAAAATTCATTGTTCCACATTCCATGTGCTCTATTTGCAAATGGCTTTAAATCTATACTGTCTTGTTCAAAATATTTTTTGATGCTGGAAGATTTTCTCCTGATTGGTTCTGTTCAGACTTCTCATGCCTTTAAGGTGAAACCTTTTGTAAGATCTCCTTTGAGTCACCTTCTCTTTTTTCATGACACTGTCAACTTCTCAAACCCGTTCTTGCACCTGAAGTTTCTCATCCTGAGAACAATTTAAGTAAATTGCTTTGGCATGCTCCCCAGTGAGTTCACATTCTTCCTATCATGTGGCTCACAGAAGATTCTGGAAAGAGCACTACAAATAATGTTGAGCTATCACCTTTTGTAAGATGTGCATAACTTCTGGGCTTTTTCATACTTTGACCCACCTATTTGTCTACAAATACTAAATCCGCCTTTTTAAATCTGTGTACCATTTTAAAATTTTTTACTGGTGAGTCAGTCATGTCAAAAACTAAGAAAAGAGCATTAAACAAAGAGAACAGAGTATGAAGATTGGGAATTGCAGTATTATGTTGTTGCTGTGAAAAATAAAATGATGTGTTTGCTCTCTGATGCCATTATTGCAACAATGAAGAAATACAATGCATGTCAACATAATGTAACTCATAAGGACCACAAATATGCTAAACTGGAAAGAGAATCCAGAAAGTCTGCAATTAAGAAAATGAAAGATCAAAAGCAGCAGCAAGTATTTACTGAAGTAGCTTATACTTGGAAGATATAAGCCATTTAAGGATGTAGAAATCATAAAAGATAGCACTGTTGAAGTTGTAGGATGTTTGGATTCAGATAAAGTTACTAAGCTACCTTTTTCAAGAAGGACCATATCTGACCGGCAACATGAATTAGCCCTCAATGTAACAGAACAACTTCATACAATATGTCAAAGCAATGACATGTATTTTTTGGAAAATCTCAGCAGTCTTTTGGAAACCGCAGTAATTTGCTTTTATGACATGTATTTTTTGATTGCCTTGGATGAATCCACAGACGTTACTAACTCAGAGTAGGTTTTTTTTTATTCGTGTTATAACTGTCTTTGTCTTTGGGTACCCTTACGGCAAGGACAGAAGGAATTGACATCTTCACCATCTGCAAAGAAAAACGCCGTGAAGCGAAACTGAATTTATGTAATTTAGTAAGTGTATGCACTTACGGTGCACCTTCCATGAGAGGAAAACATGACTACTTCATCGTGTTACTACAAAAAGGCTTGCCAGATCCAGGTATTTTGTTTCCTTTCATTGTCTTTTGCATCATCAGAATCTCTGTGCCAAATCTGCTGTTTCAGGTGACACATTAAAGAAAGTTATGGGTATTGTAAACTACATTTCAGCAAATGCATCATGGTATCTCCAGTTTTGCAACATGCTTTAGCTTTATGATGAAACATTCAGTGTGGATCTGCCATATCATTCTAAAGTGCGCTAGTTGTCACAAGGACAAATACTTGTAAAACTTTTTTTGCAAAAACAAATCTCAAGATTTTTTTGAGTAATTGAATGAACCATGTCAATTGTTAAAAGAGGATTTCTGCAGAAATGTGAAAAAATGTCAGAGCAACATCGTCTGAGTTTTTTATTTGCAAGGTAAAACTACATCCATATATATGTGGTTAAAACTCCAGGCACTTTGGGAAATGCTGACCTTTTCCTAAACTTTCATCGGATTGGAACTTTCAGCTGAACACTTTCCTGAACTGGCAAAGATAATTAATGAACAGGATACAAGCAAATCATTCAGGAAATGCGACATGAAAGAATATACAGCTGTTCTAGACTCCCTGATTGAAGAATACAATGAAAGGATTGCAGATTTTGAGAAATATAATCTCATGCTGAAACTAGCTTTTCAAATCTAGTCGATGCTGTAAACCCTAACCCTATTGCTGTAAAGTACCTGATGACTTACAAACAGAACTGATTGAGCTCTCAGAAAATAATATTCTGAAGTCTCTATTTAATGCTAAGAAAGATCCCATTGAAATATGGAAAATTATTGTTGAATACCCACTTCTATGTCAACATGTTTGTCGAATGCTGTCTTGTTTTGGCACAACCTACAGTTATGAATCAACATTTTCATATGTGACACAAATTAAAATGTGCTTGAGATCTTAGATGATGGATATTCACCTCGGAGGACTAAGTAAAGTTACGGTCAACAATGTTGGACCCAAATATCCGATTCCTATCTTGCAATAAGCAATCACACAAAAGTCAGTAATTGGTTTGTTGTCTTAAGTTTTTCACTTATTATTAGTTCTTTTATCAGCTTTGCCAAACAAATAAATGTGTCTTTGCTGAATTTTTATTTTGTTTAAAGTCCTTATATAATAGCAGGCTTTAATTAAAATTAGTAAATATGTCAACGAAAATATGACATTTTGTTGAATATGTTAAATTCTCAGCATGAGGCCTAATAGGATCTCAGTTAAATATCACCTTCCAATGTAAAAAGGCTCCTCACCCCTACTTTATAGTTTTCCAAATGGATTACAAATAGACACGCTTATCTTACACTCCTGTGGGATGTCGCACATGGCAATGTCAAGAAGTATTGTAAAAACACAAGAACAAACAGCCAGACTGAAAGGTTTTTGGAATTCAGATTTGGAAATCGTATTAATTTTAGTCTTATTTAGAACATGATTTGGTTTTTCGGTTCAGGTTATACAGTGGCCACCTTTGCTTACAAATTGCCTAAAAGAAAACAATCTGGGAAAGATAAAAACAACAGTGCTTGGCTTTACATAAGAAAGAACTGAAACAAACATGGTCATTCAAAAAGATGAGAGACTTAACAAAATAAACAATTCAGGTCACTTTCAACATATTATTTCAGTTGCATTACACTGTAAACTTTTGCTATAAATTCTGTGCCTTACAATCTTATACTCCACAACCACCTGATGAAGGAGCAGCACTCCGAAAGTTAGTGCTTCCAAATAAACCTGTTGAACTATAACCTGGTGTTGTGTAATTTTTAACTTTGTACTCCCCAGTCCAACAATGGCATTTCCAAATCATGTAAAAAGTTAATTTTGTTTCTTTGCACAAATGCAAAACATAAAAGCACCAGGGGAGAAAAAGAAGAGTAGCAGCTCTGAGGGAATCGGAATATGAGGGTTCAGAGCATAGAAAGAATAGAGTGAGTATTGGAGATTTTAAGTTTATGTGATTTTGTAATATTGATGTGGATATTAAACTTTACTGGGGGAAAATATCAATGAAGTGGGAAAGTGGGCAAGATTTAACATGGAGTGAAGCAAAGATACTATTCAAGTAGTTCACTTTTTAAACTTTTATTAAGAAACACAAAAAAACTGGAAAATGTGCAAATATTGAAATTAATTAAAATTATTATTAAGACACCCAAAAAACAAGAAACCACTTAAAACACAACAATAAATTAATGCACTTATGAAAAAAAAGTTTTAATTTTAAGAATCTCCATGAAAAAAAATGGAGAAACAACTGCTGGAACTCTTCCAGCTCCTCAATTTCCTTTATTTCATCACAAGTTACAGAAGAAAAAAAGTGACAGCACGGTGGTTCAGTGGTTAGCACTGCAGCCTCAAGGACCCGGGTTTAATTCCAGCCTTGGGCGATTGTGTGGTTTTTGCACATTCTCCCCGTGTCTGCATGGGTTTCCTCCCACAGTCCAAAGATGTGCAAGGTTTCTGTGTGGAGTTTGCACGCTCTCCCTGTGTCTGCGTGGGTTTCCTCTGGGTGCTCCGGTTTCCTCCCACAATCCAAAAATGTGCAGGTTAGGTGAATTGGCCATGCTAAATTCCTCATGGTGTTAGGTGTAGGGGAATGGGTCTGGGTGGGTTGCGGGTTGGTGTGGACTTGTTGGGCCGAAGGGCCTGTTTCCACACTGTAAGTAAGTAGGTGTGCTGGCCATGCTGAATTGCCGATAGTGTTCAGTGGTGTGTAGGTTAGAAACGTTAGTTGGGGAAATGTAAACTGGTGTGGAATGGGTCTGGGTGGGATATTCTTAAGAAGGTTGATGTGGACTTGTTGTGCCAAATGGCGTGTTTCTACACTGTAGGGATTCTATTCTACGAAAAAAAGTAGCAATTAGTCTTGTATCATGTCAGGACATTTGCTTGCAGATCTTAAATATTGATTGTCGTCTGAAATCTTATTTGGTCAATAACTATTTATAAAATGCTACAGGTTGGTATAGAAATAAAAATAAATGTATCTGTTGTGCATTTTCATTTTTTTTTCCCCCAGAACCTCTTTCAGCACTTCCACTTGATATGCCACTCTTCTTTCTGATTGTGCTGATGCTGCCATGTTAATGAAACTGGGGAGAGAAACAGGCAATGATCTGAATCAAGGGTGTGGTTAGGGGTGATAAACCAATAGTCAGAGCCAGGAACACCATAAATGCAGTATCATTTGGAAAAATACGACTGCTGTGGGATTTAGTTTAAAACCGTCTTGAGAAATGCAAGCTTGTGACTCCTTCGACTTTTAAAACTCCTCCTGCAAGCAAATGCATAATCTCTACCACCTATGATACCCTCTGGAAGAAGATGCCACCTCACAACTTGCCTCCAAGCCACACACCATCCTGACATGAAACCATATTGCAGCTCCTTCAATGTCAAAGATCAAAAACCTACAATTCCCTGCCTAATAGCCCTTTGCTACTTGGTTCCTGTTATCAAGTACCTGAGTGCCAGTGGGATTGTCAGATTAGGGCAGGGTGTGGTAATGTATGAGAAACAGACGTCCATTACTACCTGCAGTTCACCATCTGCAAAGAAGAAAAACTCAACAGCTGGAGTTGGCTTAGGGTTGTTCAACAGCCTGGCTGTACTATGTGTAGGAAACCAGATAATCCTGGAACACATCTAAAAATATATATTTTAAAAAGGGTTTGGAGATAAAAAGTTTTCACTCCTTGGCATTTGACTCACCCCATGCTGATCTTTCTTGGAGATCACCCAACTCTCAGACAAGCCCTTTCAGACCAGTCAGAAATAAAACTGCAAGCCCACGGGCCTGAGCTGCTGCCAACCACCCAACATTCCTGTATCTGAGGGTTACACATCTCTGTAAATAAACCCCAACCTTCCCAGACCCTAGGAGTACCCTGACCCGTCAGGACCCCGTGATCCCTCCTCTACAAGCCCAAAGGAATCCCTTCCCAGGACCTGGGAGTTCATTTCCTCCCTCCAATCCCTGACCACCACTCAATCAGTGACCCTGAGACACACTTGCCTCCCTATTTCCTCAGTTCATGGATCCTCCCTCAGTACTTTTGTGGGGCCTTGGGACATACCCCTGATCTCTATCTTCAACATCTTGTGTCTTGTCCTCTTTCCTTGACCTGGAAGCCCCTTTCTCCAACATGTCCCCTCCACTGTCATGTCCTCCCTACCTAATGTCTGGGCAGGTCCATATGTTCAGAAGAGCCTCACTGCACTATATACTCTTAGTGCAAATGGTGCCTGGAGCAGAACCAGAAGACATTACCAACATAACTTTTGGTTCTGACCAGCACATCATGGATGTGTGGAGGACTGCGGTATTGGTGGTGATGAAATTCTGGGAGTGGTTGGTAGAATTGTGGGAGCATGTGGAAAGGTTGCTGAGGGTCATTGGGTGTGCCTGAGTGTTGTGGGTCAGTGAGGTGAGGATCTTTGATGGGATTGAGCAAAGGATCACAGCAGGTGAGGATTAGGTTGGTCTGGATCTTGGGGTGTGACAGTTGCTAAAGATCGGGTGGAGAGAAGTGAGGTTCATGGGTGAGTGAGGATAAAGATGTTGATATATGTGAACACTAAACTGTATGTAAAGGTATAATCATCACGGTGTTTATAACCCACAAGCACAGTGTCTATGGTCAGTGATTTAAAAATAAATTCTACTAATATATGACTATTTGTTCATGTGAAGTGAGTATCACTGGCAAAGCCAGCATTTGTTGCTCATCTTTAATTGCCCTTAAATTGAGTGACTTGCAAGGCCATTTCCAGTCAATAGGCAACTATATTGCTGTGAGTACAGAATCACATGTATTCCAAAGCAGATTTTTCTCCCGAAAGCGCATTAGTGTGAGCCAGGTGAGTTTTTCCTGACAACCAACAGTCGTTACGTGGTCATGATGAGACTAGATTTTAAAATCCTGGTTTTTTAGTGAATTCAAATTTCACAATCTGCCGTAATGGCACTCAAATCCATGTTCCCAGAACATTAGTCTGGAATTCTGGATTGGTATTTCAGTGATATTACCATGACATTACTGCTTCTTGAAGTCAGTTTGGTGTAACTACACTCACAATACCATTAGTGAAGGAGTTCCAGGATTCCGACCCATTGACAGTGAAGAATATCAATATTCTTCCAAGTCAGGATGATAAGTGGTTTCAAAGCAGGATGGCAAATGGTTGTGTTCTTGTGCTTTAACTGCCCTTGACTATCCAGATGGAAGTAGTTGTGGATTTGGAAAATGCTCTTATTAGTCTTAGTAAATTTCTTTCAAAATGAGTACTTTCATGACAGTCTGAGGCTATGAATCCAATGGTTAATTTTGAAATATATCTTATGTCATTTTTTGATTTCTTTTGTTAAATTCTCTATTCTTTGAATTATGGCAACCTGACGTACTTCAATATAATGTTTTGAAAAGAGGCACTTCATAGAGTGACTGCTGACAATTATGAAGTTGACAATTATGAAGTTAAAAATCACACAACACCAGGTTATAGACCAACAGGTTTAATTGGAAGCACTAGCTTTCGGAGTGTCGCTCCTTCATCAGGTGATAGTGTTGGACTATAACCTGGTGTTGTGTGATTTTTAACCTTGTAGGCTCCAGTCCAACACCAGCATCTCCAAATCATGACAATTATGAAAGGTACTTCACATAATGCTTCTATTGTAAAATTAATAAACATTGGTACCACTTGGGGGCAGTATTAGTACTTGTAACAGAAATAATTATCTGAACATACATAATTCAGACATTTCCATGTCATGCAATTGAATTTTTATTGCTCTCTTTTTCCATGTAGGGAACTGAATGACAGTTTTCTACCCCACTGAATATAAATGTTGATGGAATAGGAGGCTAGAGAAACTATCTGATTTCCTGGTGGATTTCTTAACAATAGCTGAAGCTTCAAGGGGAATGGTGATTGTTGGGACCATTGTGGGAAACCAACTAAGGATTTGTTTTAGGGAAAAGAGGCACAGCAATTCAGCTTTTCTTCCTTCTGACACAATGGGAAGGTGGTTGTGTGGTGATAATATCACCAAACTAGTAATCTTAGAGGCCTTGGCAATGTTCTGGTGAAATCAGTTAAAATCCCATCACGACATCTGGTGGAATTTGAATTTGATCAATAATCTGAAATGTAAAGCTTGTCTCAGTGTTGGCAGCCATGAAACAATGGTGGTTAAAAAAAAAAACATCTACTTTACTTAAGAGCTAGCAACACTGACATGCCAAAGAAAATAATAAAAGCAAAAAGTAGCCAAAGGTATCCACTTATATGGAAACTTCCTTTAAAAAATTTAAACTTTCATCTTGCATTTCAGTTTCTTTATTGTTACCTCCTTGTCCTTGCTTTGCAACAAATATCCCACTGCCACACTTTCCTTTTTATCACCAGTTTTCCTCCCTACTATATCAGGAGCTTGTCCCGTATCATAAATTCAATTCAAAGCTGGAAAATGGAAGCCAAACTACTGCACTGAGAATTTCAGATGCTTATTTCAGAACTTCAGTCATTGTTAACTTTTATTTGCTAACACTACTGTGAATCACTTTGTAATATTTTACATGTTAAATGTGCTCGTAGTAAATGTATAAATGCAAGTACTAATATGGCAACAAAGGAAACATCAGTATAACATTTGGAAAATGTTCATAACATTTAACAGTTAATAATAATTGGAAAATGTTATTGAGAATAACTGCTAGGATGGTGACAAATTGATCTTTTGAGAGAAATAAACTGATAATGTTTGAGCAGACTACTATTATGGAGGAATACTGATGTTACAACATTTTAACATTTAAATTAAGTTTATCCTTGTGTATTTTAAACTTTTTCCTGACTTCAACAGTGCTGAAATCAAGCATTCTTTCATAGATTAAAACACAGTATTTTGGATGCTGTAGATCTGAAATAAAAACAAAAAGTACTGGAGAAAATCATGATGTCTGGTAGCATCTGTGAAGAGGCAAACAGTTAACATTTTGAATTCATTATGACTTATGAGTCATATTGGACTCAAAATGTCAACTGTCCAGCCTGCTTGACCACTCAATATGATGACCAGTTCCAAAACCGTAATCCCAGGAGGACCAGTTCCAAAACCGTATCCCAGGAGGACCAGTTCCAAAACCGTACAACCCAGATGGCCTCCTTCTTCAAAGACCGCAATTTCCCGCCAGACGTAGTCGACGATGCCCTCCACCGCATCTCTTCCACTTCCCGCTCCTCCGCCCTTGAGCCCCTCCCCTCCAACCGCCACCAGGACAGAACCCCACTGGTCCTCACCTACCACCCCACGAACCTCCATGTACAACATATCATCCGCCGTCATTTCCGCGACCTCCAAACGGACCCCACCACCAGTGATATATTTCCCTCCCCTCCACTACCACTCCCTCCGTGACTCCCTTGTCAGGTCCACACACCCCACCAACCCAACCTCCACTCCCGGCACCTTCCCCTGCAACCGCAAGAAATGCAAAACTTGCGCCCACACCTCCCCCCTTACGTCCCTCCAAGGCCCCAAGGGACACTTCCATATCCACCACAAATTCACCTGCACCTCCACGCATATCATCTATTGCATCCACTGCACCCGATGTGGCCGCCTCTATATTGGGGAGACAGGCCGCCTACTTGCGGAACGTTTCAGAGAACACCTCTGGGACACCCGGACCAACCAACCCAACCACCCCGTAGCCCAACACTTTAACTCCCCTCCCACTCCACCAAGGATATGCAGGTCCTTGGACTCCTCCATCGCCAGACCATGGCAACACGACGGTTGGAGGAAGAGCGCCTCATCTTCTGCCTGGGAACCCTCCAACCACAAGGGATGAACTCAGGTTTCTCCAGTTTCCTCATTTCCCCTCCCCCCACCTTGTCTCAGTCAAATCCCTCGAACTCAGCACTGCCTTCCTAACCTGCAATCATCTTCCTTACCTCTCCGCCCCCACCCCACTCCGGCCTATCACCCTCACCTTGACCTCCCTCCACCTATCGCATTTCCAAAGCCCCTCCCCCAAGTCCCTCCTCCCTACCTTTTATCTTAGCCTGCTGGACAAACTTTCCTCATTCCTGAAGAAGGGCTTATGCTCGAAACGTCGATTCTCCTGTTCCTTGGATGCTGCCTGACCTGCTGCGCTTTTCCTGCAACACATTTTCAGCTCTGATCTCCAGCATCTGCAGCCCTCACTTTCTCTCACTCAATATGATTATAGCTAATCAAACACTTTAGCCTTTTGTTCACCCCATCCCAATAATTCTGTGTGTCACTGGTTATGAAAAATCTATCACTTTCTACCTTAAAATGCTTAAAGACTGATTTTCTACAGTACTATGGTAGAGAATTCCAAAGGTTCATAACCCTCAGTAAAAGAAATCTTCATCTCAGACCTAAAAGACATCCTCTTTATTTTAAAATTGTGCCTGGTTTTAGACTCCCCAGACAGCAGAAACAAAGTATCTCCATTTACCCTGTGTATCCCTTTACATATTTTGTAAATTACAATGAGTTTTCATCTCATTATTTGAAAGACTAGGGACTACATGCCCAGTTTGCATAATCTCTCTTCATTTTACAATTTTGTCATCCTGCAACAAAGTCTGATGAATATTTGTTGCACTCCCTCTATGGTAACAATATTTTTCCTGAGATAAGGAGATCAAAACTACATACAGTACTCTGGTCTAACCAAGCTCCTTTGCAATTGAAGGAAAGCACCATTAGTAATACAGATGAACCTCGATTATCCAAATATCAATTATCCGAATTTCAAAATATCTGAGGAAGATCACAAAGTCCCAATAGAAACATTACATCAAAGAGGTGTTTCCAATACTGATCGTGTCTATTGTTTACAATGACTAAAAGTGAACCTGGCTTACTAAAATGCTGGCGAGAACAGTCCTGGACATGGATGGGAGTCTAGACACTGTCTCCAAATGACTGACCGCCCACCCTCCCTCTCTGCCCACACTTTCCCTGTAGTCCTACACAGGTATGTATCCTAAACCCCCTTTCTCTAGATAATCTCTCCAACATTGTCCTGTGCATGGCAAAGGTGGAACTTGTCAAAACGTCGTGTGTGTGTGTGTGTGCACTATTTTGAGACTCACACCCAAAGGCAGAGCAGTCTTGCTGTTGGTGTCCAGTCCATCTGCCCTGGTGGGGTGTTGGGGGGGTGGAGAGCTTACGGGGTGAGGGTGAAAGGGAGCGGACGGTGGATGGGAGAGGATGGGGATGCATGATTGAGGGCGGGCGGGGTCAATGGCCGGGTATTGAGGGGCAGACGGGGGTGGCAGTGGAGGTGGACTGGGGGTGGGGGCTCGCGCAAGGTGTGCTGCTGCCTAGTCTCCTGAACAGGGAGCAGACTTAGCAAGTGCTCACTGTGTCAATCCCATTGAACTGATTGGAGGGGAGGGGCGAGAACGAGAGGTTTCAGCAATGCTGTAGTTCCTTACACACATGTGTGTTTCTGCTCAGAAAAAAACCCTGAGACACAGAGAAGGAGCAAGGCAGACAGAGGTGGAAAAAAGAAACTTCAGAAAACTCTGAGCCCCAGAGGAGGCATTGAATCAATTAACCAAATAATCAATTATCCAAACAAAATACTGCCTGCCCATCTCATTCGGATAATCAAGGTTCCTCTGTACGCAGAAATTATTCTGCAAAAAGGCTACCATTCCACTAGCCTTTCTAATAGCTTGCTGTACCTGCATGTTAGTTTTCAGTGATTTAACCACAAAAACACATCTACATTTTCCTAACTCTCACCATTTAAGAAATACTCTGCACATCTGTTTCTCCTACCAAAGTGGATAACCTCACACTTTTCTACAGTATATTGCATTTCCCATGTTCTACCCCATTCACTAAAATTGTCCAAATTCCACTTTTCATCTTCCTCACTACAGATATTCCCATTTAGCTTTTTATCCACAGATCTGTCAATATTACATTTGATTCCCACCTCCAAAACATATATATATATAATGTAAACAGCTGGGGCTGAAGTACTGATCCTTACGGTACCCATTAGTCAAAGTCTTCCAATGCACAAATGATCCATTTATTCCTACTCCCTGTTTTCTGTTTGTTAGCCAATCCTAATCCATGACAGTATATTACATCTTATCCCATTTGATTAAATATTTTCTAACCCAGCTTCCTGTGAGGGACATTATCAAATGACTTCTGAAAATCCAAATATACTATATCAATAAATCTCCTTTATCAATTTTGTTGGTAACATATTTTGTTGGTAACATTAAATTTAACACCCTTACTTCAGAATGAACTACCTCACTTTCAGACATGATGTAAAATTATATTACATTGTAGTTACTCATCCTTAAAAGTTTCTTTACAACAAGATTGTCAATTAGCCTTGTTCATTACATAATACTAGATCTGAACTAGTATCCCTGTTGTTAGCTGCTCAACAGATTGCTCTAGAAAACCATCCCTAACACACTTCAGAAACTTGTCCCCCATAGCTTTAGTTCTTAAGTATCCAGTTTATATGTAGCCCCCCCATGATTATTCTGTTGCCCATGCTACATGCTTGTCTCATTTTCTGATTTTCATTCTCCTCACTACAATTATTACTGTTTAATGGCCTATAAATAACTCAAATCAATGGCTGCAGACTCGTGCTTTTCCTGATGAAGGGCTTATGCTCAAAATGTTGATTTTCCTGCTCCTCGGATGCTGCCTGACCTGCTGAGCTTTTCCAGCATGACTCTAATCTTTGTTTCATCCAAATAGATTCCACACCTGGTTCTTCTTATCTGAGATCCTTCCTTACCAATGTACCAATCCCATCCCTTAGTGCAACTGGACTTCCTTCTTCTTCCCTCACCTTCCTAAATGTTAAGTATCATTGAACATTCAATTCCCTGTTCTGGTCACTGTGCAGTCCATTTCTGTAATGGCAATTATCTCATATTTGTACCTTTAGATCGTGAATGCTACATGCTGTAAGTAAAGTGCCATTAATTTTGCCTTTTTTAACTACATTCTGCTTTTTAAGCATTCTAGATGTTAAGTTTTATTAATTCTGTGTTCTAGTTTTCTTAACACCTTTTTGACTTCTTACTTTCAATTTTACAGCCTTCCAATTTAGCTTACTGCTTAGGTTCCTATATCCCTGGCAAGCTAGTTTAAACTCACTCCAATAGGACTAACAAAGCTCCCTGTAAGAGTGTCAATCCCAGTCCCAGAAACCTGATGCCCCCTCTCCTGGACCAGCTCTCCAGGAGCATATTCAATCAATTGTTATGACACGGGCTAAACCCTCCTGCTTAATTTAAACCAGCAACACAGAAAAAATTATCCCGTGCAGTAATTTGTGAAAGTTGAGAGGCCAAGAACTATTTAAAGTAAAAATGAACAACTTTATTTCTTGAAGTATAACAGAATGATTAACTAACAACTATTTACAGCTACTTCCTCTAACGTATCTTTTACCTTCCCCTTCTACAATATAAATCTGAAAAAATCCCCAAATTAAGATTTATAAAACAAAACTTATTTCAAAACCAGGCAGGTTTTGATTCTTCTCTGTATTCTGGTCTTCTTTTCTTCTTCTTGGGGATTCTGCTTCACAGGTTACTGGTCGATAAAGATACCGTTAAGAGAGCTGTTTTTTGGGTAGTCTCTCCATGCTGACTTGGCAGTTCTCCTCCCAACTGTCCGATTTTCTCCAGTCTTATATCCCCAAAGCATCGGATTATGTCATTGGCTTTTAAGATTGTCAGTATATTAAATTGAAACTTGATTGGAGTTTAGTTTTTTGGGAGTATAAATTAAACTGATTGGCCTAATTCAAACCTGTTCTTGTCTCCAGGCAACCAGCTATCCTAGCTACCTCAGTAGCTGGACCACATATTATATTGTATCTTATTAAGAACACTTGGTGCTGTCACTACTAGCTTTTAACTCTCTTAAAGGTACAATACACCCACATCTTCATAACACAATCAATTCACCTGTTCTTGAGCTGACGAGGCAATACATCATCCTGGAGTCCTGTTTACTGTCAAAGAAATGCCATGTTTAATAATTCACAAATGCTGTCAACCTGCTGAGTTTGTCCAGCATTTTCTGTTTTCATTCATTCAAGGATGCCTGAAATAAAGAAGAAATAGTCTCCACTTGTTCATGGAATGTTCATTCTGGTCAAAAGTTGCCAACCGCCCAATTGATACTGAAACTTACGCTTTATGCATATGATCAATGAAGCTGGTTGGATATTGAATAGACCAATTGTTTAGACCATCATGTATCCTTGCTATTTTACAATATTGCCATTTTTAACATAGTTTTGATAAGCAAGTACCAAACTACCATTCTTGTGTTATAGGATGAAAAATGTGTTCAATTGTGCAACTGATTTGTCACAGCAATTCAAATATTGAAATGACAATACATTATGAAGAAAAAAAAAACCAGAGAACTACAGATGCTGGGAACTCAGCAGGGTGAACAAGCAAGAGGCTGGACAAATCCAGCAAGCCAGACAGCATCAGGAGGTGGAGAAGTCAGTGTTTTGGGTGTAACCCTTCTTCAGGACTGGGGATGGGTGTAAGGGGAGCTGCAGGTAAAGAGTGATGGGGTAGGGTTTTGGGTGGGGAGAGGGGCAGGATAGTGAGGTAGCGATAGGTGAACACAGGTAGAAGATATGACCTGGTATCTTCTACCTGTGTTGGTCAATGGGAAGAATGAATCCGTTTCGACCAGCCAATCGTACCCTCGACCTGTGTTCACCTATGACTACCTCACCACCCCGCCCCTCTCCCCACCCAAAACCCTCCCCCACGCCTCTTTATCTGCAGCTCCCCTGACACGCACCCCCAATCCTGAGGAAGGATTACACCCGAAACGTTGACTTCTCCACCTCCTGATGTTGCCTGAGTGGAGCCCTAGGTGTCAGGTGGTCTGGAGGAAGAACGCCTCATCTTCCGCCCTGGCACCCTACAATCACATGGGATCAATGTTGATTTCACCAGATTTCTCATCTCCCCTCCTCTCACCTCATCCCAGATCCAACCCTGCAACTCGGCACCACCCTCTTGAACTGTCTCACTTGTCCATCGTCCTTCCCACCTATTTGCTGCACCCTCCACTCTGACCTATCACCACCAGCCCCACCTTCATCTACCTATCACATTCCAAGCTACCTTCCTCTAACCCACCCCTCCCATTTATCTCTCAGCCCCCTTGGGCCTCCCCCACATTCCTGATGAAGAGCTTATGCTCGAAATGTCAACTCTTCTGCTCCTCGTTTGCTGCCTGACCAGCTGTGCTTTTCCAGCACCACACTTTTTGAATCTGATCTCCAGCATCTGCAGTCCTCAATTTCTCCCTGTACAAAATTATAACATGTTGCTGCTACTGAGACCCTAAAGGTCTAAATAGAGTTAGGATATCTATGAAATATTGTAGATTCTATGTTCCAGCAGTCACAACTCTGTTTGATGAAAGTAAAAATGCAAACATAATTGGATACATCATGATTTTCTTTTGTTAGATTTTTTTTAGATTAGATTACAGTGTGGAAACAGGCCCTTCGGCCCAACAAGTCCACACCGACCCGCCGAAGCGAAACCCACCCCATACCCCTAACCTAACACTACGGGCAATTTAGTATGGCCAATTCACCTGACCCTACACATCTTTGGACTGTGGGAGGAAACCGGAGCACCCGGAGGAAACCCACGCAGACACGGGGAGAACGTGCAAACTGAACCCGGGTCTCTGGCGCTGTGAGGCAGCAGTGCTAACCACTGTGCCACCGTGCCGCCCTAGCCTCTGATTTTAATTGTTTATCGACATTCAGAAGTTGTTCAATATTGATCCTCACAGTATCAATCTACATTTTTAAGATTTGTCAACTTGTGCATTTAATGTCCTGTTCCTGCATTAGAATTTGAATTTTTATCTCGCAAACTTACTTTCATATCTTACATAAATGCTTGTGACACCTAAAAGGTATTTCCAGTTTGCTGAATTTTCTGAATTAGATTTCTTGTGGTTCACATTTTAATACTTTCATATAAATGCAAATAATTGGGTCACTCCCAGGCCTCTGGCAATGTTGCTGGTTCTTTGGTTGCTAGGAGGACTGTGACAGTTTGTCAGTTTTCTTTTTCTACTTGTAAGGGATCACCAAACCTCCACTTGGTTTATCTTTGTAATAGTATCATTGGAAATTGCGGATAAAGGGAAACGGCAACGAAGCAAAGCTAGAAAATTTTAAAAACAGACAGAACAAGGATCCTTGTATTGTGGAATAACATATGGTACAACCTCATTGTTATCAACCCTTCCTTTGACTAAATCAAATAGCTTGACAAGCTGTTCTCTTAGATTCATTGACATTTTACAGCACCATTGGAGGCCATTTGGTCCAGTATGACTGCACCGGTCAACAAAGATAAGACTAGATTAATGCTGCATTTTCCAGCTTTTAGCCCATAGTCCTGGAGGCCTTTTGTACATACCATCCCAATTATGCCAGTCAATTTCATTAAGAAACGACTTTCAATGCACTGCTTCTTTTGTGAAGTTGCTGGAAAATAACCTGTCGTGAACTTGTTTTGAGCTATTTTGAGTTGGATCAGGATTTTTTTATTTGTTTTTTTTAGTTTGATGTTATATCTATAAGGACAACAATTTCGTATTTTATTCCTTGCACTTAGGGGTCGGAGACTTCTGATATTCTACTTATGGCCTCATATCTCAGGCTGAGAGGGCAAAGAACAAAAGTCAAGCCAAGGCAATGAAAAGCAGGAGTGCTGTGATCATCCAAATACAGTCATAGACAGTGCGGTGACAAAAGATAAAGAGCACAGAGATGTAACGTGGTCCAGTCCAAGAGGTGGGTGCTTGTCATTGAACATGCTGTGTCCTATAGCAGCATTACAAAGACAATTGTCTGTGCAGCTTGAGATATAATATTGAAATGTATTGAAACACAAATCATGTAAGTGGATTGGAGATGTACCATGAGGAGTTTTCAAGGCTCTCACATCGCAGGTGCCAGTGTCTATGGATGGTGATGATATGTGGCTGGTAGCCATCAAGCATATCCTGTGTTGATAGTGTCTGATTTCTAATATAGTGATCCTTGAGAAGAAATAGGAAGCAGAAGTTGCCAGGTACCCACTTTGGTTTCCATTTCAAGGTTTCCCGATGCCTAGGATTTTTGGCTAGTTTAGTAAAATGGATATGTGAATATTATTGAAATGAATTAGTCTATTAACAAGGTAGTTAACAAGCATTAATCCATATCAGTTGGCATCTCACCTCTACCTAGTGAGAACCTTGTCACCTTGCTTGTGAAAAGCATAAAAGAAAATGAAAGTTGCTCACCAAGTTGAGATGGGCCTCACAAAACTATTTACTCAATTCTGCCACACATCTTGACATGGCCCATGTCACTCAAACCTTTATAACATTCTGTCTAGTGTTAACATTTCAAATCGAATATGATATTGAATTGAAAATGTTAACTCTGTTTCTTTCTCCATTGGTGCTTTCTGGGTTTTTTTGCCATTATCTTACAAACTTGATTGAATTACTTGAGGTATTCACTAATTTGATGAATAAAGGTAGGTAACCAAGAGCTTGTCATTAGCTGCTGTCAGCAAACATACCAAATGCATCCATGCCAGATCTCAGGTTAGCTGGTAAGATCAGCTCACCTTGAGCACAAACCTAACCAGAACACCTATGGACAACATCATCCATTCAATGTTCACATACAAACTGTACAATAGACTGTCAGATTCACATGAGATGCTATGGTTTTATGTAACATTGTGTTTGCTCTCAGGTTTTCAAGGTTTTCTGCAGAGTTCATTCCATTTAAACCTGGTCAGTTTAGAAAGACTCTGAGTTTTTCCATGTTTAAGACACTGGGGAGCTGAGATGAAATGCCAAGGACACCATCAAGCTAGTACTGGTCTTGTTGATGTCTGCAGAATTTCTGAAGGAAATGCTGAAGGAATTGTGGGCTGTCATATTGTGAGATCCCTGGAAAAATTAGTGACATCTGTTTGGTACTTCCCCTTGTAAACAAAAGAAAGATGAACTCAATGAAAATCCCTCTTGCTCAGCTCAATATGACTTATTGCACACATTTCAATTAAAACCAGATGTCATGGATTTATATCATCACACCTTTCAATCTGTCATTTTTTCACAGATCCCCTGAAGCTCCAAAATAAACATTCACTGCATAAATCTTACTTATGCTCATTGCCCTTGACTGGAATATGAATAAAATGCATAATTTTGGTTTCTTCTCCAATCTTCACTCTTGCAAAGAAATCCAGCTGGCAGAACTGTTGCAATCCTATCTCTGAACTGATTATGCTTAATTTTCAGAAACAAAACCATCACTTCATAAATTAAATGTTTTAACTAAAAATCCTGCAACTGTTTTTACAATTCTATATATTGCAGCAAAACTCTTTAATAATTTGTAGCTTATTTGAACACAAAGTTGTCACTTAAAAGGCCATTTTAATAACCTTTATATACTAACTGGTCTAGAAGTGGTGGAAATAAAAATCAACATTCATAGCTAAAGTATTGACCAGTCAGCATTTGAACTCCATTTCTTGAAGAGATGACCTGTCCAGAACCTGAGGCATGTAGAACCATTCATCTTCCCAAATTATCGTCATTTAAAGATGCCATCCTTTCTTTTTACTAGCTGTTGTGTGGATCTGAGAGCAAAATGCTATTTTGGCTGAGGGTTTCTGGATTTATTTTAAACCCATGGTAAACTTTTCTAGTATAATAAAGACAATTGAACTTAGTAATTTGTATTGTTGCAAAATGTAATTAGAATACCAGTGAGTTTAAGTGTGAAAAAAGTTTTAGATCAGTTACTTAGCTTACCAGTAGCATTTCCAAGTTAGACAGCTCAGAGAATTTAATGCTGGATGAAGGCACAATCAGATCTAGATTAAAAATCTGTTTCTTCAACAAAAAGGTTCAGGAACTGAATACTGATAAACTGCAATGAGGTGGTGAAAATAAGAGGGTGAGTGTGTAAACATCTCCAAGTTTCAACTTTCACATGTCTCTGTTTTGGATCATTCTTTAAGTTGTTTGATGTTTTCCTTATTGAAGTATGATCATATGCTTGAACATGGACATTTAGCTTTGGGAAAAGAGGCAGACGTGAATGGAGACTACAGAGTGTGATTCAGCAACAGAGAAAAATATCAATAGCAAAATAACAGGAAAGTGCTGAGTTCATTGGCTGATGAACAGCTCTTTAGGGACTATGTTTCAACTTCAGTCATTTTGAAAAAGGGAAATTTCTAAGCTAGCACAGGAGAAGTAAGAATTTATAGTTCCAAGAGAGGGGGTTGATTTGCAGTAAGGATGAGAAATTTCTGCTTGCAAATCATCCCCAGTTTGCAG
This sequence comes from Chiloscyllium plagiosum, assembly GCF_037043375.1. Taxonomy (NCBI): domain Eukaryota; kingdom Metazoa; phylum Chordata; class Chondrichthyes; order Orectolobiformes; family Hemiscylliidae; genus Chiloscyllium; species Chiloscyllium plagiosum. Next base: position 29,234,567 of record NW_028270140.1, read on the forward strand.
AAAACAATAAAAAGTAAAGTTGAAGTATAGCTACACAGCCCAATGGTAGTCGTGAATACTTCATGTGTCCTAGACAAGTCCATGTGCAGGAAATGTCATCGACTGCACGTGTTCAGCTCTGGGTTTCAGAGTTCAGGTCATAGAGGTGCATACTCAAGGCGGAAAGCACATTCAGATGGATTAGATTCCCTACAGTATGGAAACAGGCTTTCGGTCCAACAAGTCCACACCGAGTCTGTGAAGAGTAACTCACCCAGACCCCTACCCTACATTTACCCCTGATTAATGCACTTAACACTATGGGAAATTTAGCATGGCCAATTCTCCTGGCCTGCACATCTTTGGATTGTGGGAGGAAAGCAGAACACCCGGAGAAAACCCACGCAGACACGGGGAGAATGTGCAAACTCCACACAGACAGTTGCCCGAGGCTGGAATTGAACGCGGGTCCCTGGCGCTGTGAGGCAACAGTGCTAACCACTGAGCCACTGTGTCCCCAGATGGTCCAATCACAGTTTAGGGGCAAGCAGACCAATAGGGAATGGGGGAACCACCAATCAGTCCAAAAAAAACAGACAAGTCAATAAGGAGTCCCCAGAGTTCCATTCACTAACTGGTTTCCTATTCTGGATAATGGTGTGTGTGATGGTACCTTGAATGAGTGCAACAAGATCCAAGTCCATATCACCACAGGTGACCCAGTTAGACTGGAATGGAAGGAGAAGAGTGAAAGGACAGTGTTGATAGAGGAGTTTAATTAGGAGAGCAGAGAGATGGTATGTTACCTTCCTGGTGAGAATGTTGTGAATGTCTCAGCCAGAACTACTGGCCAGATTAGTAATAACCACATAGGCAGGAAGTGTAATGTGGTGCTGCAATCAGAATTTAGAGAACCAGGTAGAAAATTAGCAAGCAGGATCTCAAAAACACTGATCTATGTGTAAATGAGAACAGGAGGAGAAAAATAAGACAAGTGAATGAGTTGCTGGAAAGATGGTGCAGAAGGGTGAGTTTTAGCTTCCTGGGACATTGAGACGGCCTCTGGGTGAAACACAACTGTACCATCCAGAAGGGATGCAGCTGAACAGAATAGTTCTGAAGAAGTCATGTTGGTCTCAAAATTTAACTGTTTCTTTCTTCACAGTTGCTGCCAGATCTGCTGAGTTTTCAGTATCTCCATTATATAGCTTTTATTAGAGATGTTGGGACTGTTTTGTTGAAAAGAAGAAGGCTAAAAAGATTTCTGACTGATGTTTTCAAAATCATGAGAGAAAAGGATATCTCAGAGAGGGTGCAGAATGTTCTCAAGGGGAAGAGGGGCCAGCAGGAGGTAATTGTACACATTGGAACCAATGACATAGGAAGGGAAAAGGTTGAGATTCTGAATGGAGATTATAGAGAGTTAGGCAGGAATTTAAAAAGGAGGTCCTTGAGAGTAGTAATATCTGGATTACTCCTGGTGATACAAGCTAGTGAGGGGAGGAATAGGAGGATAGAGCAGATGAATGCATGGCTGAGGATCTGGTGTAAGGGAGAAGAATTCACACTTTTGAATCATTGGAAGGTGTTTTGGGGTAGAAGTGACCTGTACAAAAAGGACGGATTGCACCTAAATTGGAAGGGGACTCATATACTGGCAGGGAGATTTGCTAGAACTGCTAGGGAGCATTTGAACTAGTAAGGTGAGGGGGGTGGAACCCAGAGTAATAGTGTGGAAAGATTTCAATCTGAGACTAGTACAGTTGAGAACAAAGGCGAGTCAAACAGTCAGGGCAGGCAGGGACATAGCAGAGAACAAGGTAGGACTGATGAATTAAACTGCATTTATTCAATGCAAGAGGCCTAACAGGGAAGGCAGATGAACTCAGAGCATGGTTAGGACCATGAGCCTGGGATATCATAGCAATTACAGAAACATGGCTCAGGGATGGACAGGACTGGCAGCTTAATGTTCCAGGATACAAATTCTACAGAAAGGACAGAAAGGGAGGGGGAGTGGTATTTTGATAAGGGATAGCATTACACCTGTACTGAAGGAGGATATTCCCGGAAATATATCCAGGGAAGTTATTTGGGTGGAAGTGCGAAATAAGGAAGGGATGATCACCTTATTGGGATTGGATTATAGACCCCCTAATAATCAGAGGGAAATTGAGAAACAAATTTGTAAGGAGCTCTCAGTTATCAGTAAGAATAATAGGGTGGTTATGGTAGGGGATTTTAACTTTCCAAACATAGATGGGACTGCCATGGTGTTAAGGATTAAGATGGAGAGGAATTTGTGATGTGTGTACAAGAACATTTTCTGATTCAGTATGTGGATGCACCTATTAGAGAAGGTGCAAAAGTTGACCTACTCTTGGGAAATAACGCAGGGCAGGTGACTGAGGTCTCAGTGGGGGAGCACTTTGTGGCTAGCGACCATAATTTTATTAGTTTTAAAATAGTAATGAAAAAGAATAGACCAGATCTAAAAGTTGAAGTTCTAAATTGGAGGAAGGCCATTTTAGATGGTATTAGGCAAGAACTTTCAAAAGCTGTTTGGGGGCAGATGTTCACAGGTAATGGGACAGCTGGAAAATGGGAAGAGTTCAGAAATGAGATAATGAGAGTCCAGAGAAACTATATTCCTGTTAGGGTGAAAGGAAAGGCTGGTAGGTAAAGGGAATGCTGGATGACTACAGAAATTGGGGGTTTGGTTAAGAAAAAGAAGGAAGCAGATGTCAGGATTCAGGTATAGACAGGATAGATTGAGTGAATCCTTAGAAGAGTATAAAGGCAGTAGGAGTATATTTAAGAGAGAAATCAGGAGGGCAAAAAGGGACATGAGATAGCTTTGGCAAATAGAGTTAAGGAGAATCCAAAGGATTTTTACAAATTTATTAAGGACAAAAGGATAACTAGGGAGGAAATAGGGCCCCACAAAGATCAGCAAGGTGGCCTTTGTGTGGAGCCGCAGGCGATGGGGCAGATACTAAACAAGTATTTGTATCAGTATTTACTGTGGAAAAGAACATGGAAGATATAGAATGTAGGGAAATAGATGGTGACATTTTGAAAAATGCTTATATTACAGAGGAGGAAGTGCTGGACATCTTGAAATGCATAAAAGTGGATAAATCCCCAGAACCTGATCAGGTGCACCTTGGACCTCTGCGGGAAGCTAGGGAAGTGATTGCTGGGCCACTTACTGAGATATTTGTATCCTCGATAGTCACAGGTGAGGTGCCGGAAGACTGGAGGTTGGCTAACGTGGTGCCACTGTTTAACAAAGGTGGTAAGGACAAGCCAGGGAACTATACAGCAGTGAGCCTGACGTTGGTGATGGGTAAGTTGTTGGAGGGAATCCTGAGGGACAGGATGTACATGTATTTGGAAAGGCAAGGACTGATTATGGATAGTCAACATAGCTTTATGCATGGGAAACTATGTCTGACAAACTTGATTGAGTTTTCTGAAGAAGTAACAAAGAGGATTGATGAGAACAGAGTGGTAGATGTGATCTATATAGACTTCAGTAAGGTATTCGGCAAGATTCCCCATGGGAGACTAGTGAGCAAGGTTAGATCTCATGGAATACAGGGGGATCTTGCCATTTGGATACAGAGGGTGGTTCAAAGGTAGAAGACAGAGGGTGGTGGTGGAGGTTTGTTTTTCAAACTGGAGGGCTGTGACCAGTGGAGTGCCACAAGGATCGGTGCTGGGTCCACTACTTTTCATAAATAATATAAATGATTTGGATGTGAGCATAAGAGGTATAGTTAGTAAGTTTGCTGATGACACCAAAATTGGAGGTGCAGTGGACAGCGAAGGAGGTTACCTCACATTACAACGGGATCTTGATCAGATGGGCCAATGGACTGAGAAGTGGCAGATGGAGTTTAATGCAGATAAATGTGAGGTGCTGCATTTTGTGAAAGCAAATCTTAGCAGGACTTATACACTTAATGGTAAGGTCCGAGGGAATGTTGCTGAACAAAGAGACCTTGGAGTGCAGGTTCATAGCTCCTTGAAAGTGGAGTCACAGGTGGGTAGGATAGTGCAGAAGGTATTTGGTATGCTTTCCTTTATTGGTCAGAGTATTGAGTACAGGAGTTGGGAGGTCATGTTGTGGCTGTACAGGACTTTGGCTACTGTTAGAATATTGCGAGCAATTCTGGTCTCCTTCCTGTCGGAAAGGGTTCAGAAAAGATTTACAAGGATGTTGCCAGGGTTGGAGGATTTGAGCTATAGGAAGAGGTTGAATAGGCCATGCTGTTTTCCCTGGAGCGTCGGAGGCTGAGGTGTTACCTTACAGAGGTTTATAAAATCATGAGGGGCATGGATAGGATAAATAGACAAAGTATTTTCCCGGGGGTGGGGGAGTCCAGAATTAGAGGTTTAGGGTGAGAGTGGAAAAATATAAGAGACCTAAGGGGCAGCCTTTTCATTCAGTGGGTGGCACGTGTATGGAATGAGCTGTCAGAGGAAGTGGTGGAGGCTAGTACAATTGCAACATTTAAAACGGATCTAGATGGGTATATGAATAGGAAGGATTTTGAGGGATATGGGCCAGGTGTTGGCAAGTGGGACTAGATTGGGTTGGGATATCTGGTCGGCATGGACGAGTTGGACCGAAGGGTCTGTTTTCATGCTGTACATCTCTAGGACTCTATCTGGGCAGGGGAGATAGTGAGAAATTGAAAAATTGTAAGAGGATCAAAAACCAAAGGGCATTTTTTTTTAAGAAAGGAAGTAAATACAAGGCTGAAATAATGTTATTGATAAAGACAGGAGAAAGTGAGGACTGCAGATGCTGAAGATCAGAGCTGAAAATGTGTTGCTGGAAAAGCGCAGCAGGTCAGGCAGCATCCAAGGAACAGGAGAATCGACGTTTCGGGCATAAGCCCTTCTTCAGGAATTTCCTGAAGAAGGGCTTATGCCCGAAACGTCGATTCTCCTGTTCCTTGGATGCTGCCTGACCTGCTGCGCTTTTCCAGCAACACATTTTCAGTATTGATAAAGACAGTAGGGTTTGGAATACACTGCGTGGAAGTGTATAAGAGGTATGTTTATTTGAAGCAGTAAAGAGGGTTTTAGATGATTATTTAAATAAAAACGATGTGCAGAGTTGTCGGGAATGAAGGCAGGAGATTTGTACGAAGTCAAAATACTCAGAGAGCCAGTGCAGACCCAATGGGCCAAATGATCTTCTGCTCCTTAACAAGTCTGTTACTCTGTTAATTAATTGATTGTGAAACAATTAATTACATGCTTTTATTATTTGGGACAGTTTGAGCAGTAGTCTGGCTGAAGCTTGAAAAAGATATTGACAGAATCTTTTTGGTAGCTTTGATGAATATCAGTTACTAAGAAATGAATGACCTTTGTCAGAAAGAAATGTGGACCCAAAGGTTCACCTGAAACCTATTATTAAAAAGGACTTTCGATGGAGGGAACTTTATTAACTAGAAAAGCTAGAGATGTACGATTGGTCAGCCAGCATCTAAAACAGAAAGACTAATCTTTGTAGATTTCAGCATAAATAGTAGCACCAGGCTGTGCATATCCAACATTTTTAGACTTAGTTTCAATTTATAATCTCTTATATTTATCATTACATTTGATGAAATAGTAATGCTATTTAGTTTTAATATCAGATATTTCAATGTATAATTAATCGCTGTGAGATTTACAATTCCAAGATTTAACTTTTTGTTGACAGAAACTTAAGATTATTCCTCTCTTCTCTAATTTTTAGGCTTTAAATGGATACCTAGGACATTGCCCATTTAACTTTTAACATCAGTTTTTTAGAGATGTGCAATACCTGTCATGTGATGTCTCCTTGTGTTATTATACCCTGCTAATTATGGGATATGCCTGGCCTATAATTAATGCCTCCCCCACAATATAGTTAAGACTTAAAGAAAAAAAAGCATCCTTCACATCCTCAGGCTGTCCCAAAGCACTTTATAATCACTGAAGTATTGTTTGAAGTGTTGCAATGTGGCAATAAATTGCATACAGCAAGGATGTACAAACAGCATTGAGATAACAAGACAAGCTATTTCAACATGAGTTTGACTGAGCAATATGGCTAAGCACCCATGAATGTAACTAACCTCCTTTTCTTCAAATAGTGATAATATCTTTTATGTTTGCCTGGAAAGCCAAACAGACTTTACCTTAACATATCTTATGAAAAATGGCAGACGGTGGCATGGTTGCTCAGTGGTTAGCACTGCAGCCTCAAAGAGCCATGGACTTGGGTTCAAATCCAGCCTCAGGTACCTGTTCTGTATAGAGTTTGTACATTCTTCCCACGTCTGGGTGGGTTTCCTCCGGGTGCTCAGGTTTCCTTCCACTGTCCAGAGGTGTTCAGGTTAATTGGATTGGTCGTGCTGAATTGCCTATAGTGTCCAGGGATGTGTAGGCTAGATAGATTAGCTATGGGAGACTCAGGGATAAGGGGATGGTTTTTGGAGCGTTGATGCAGACTTGGGCTAAATGGCCTCTTGCTGCACTGTAGGGATTCTATGATTCTAATATGGGATGGTCAGTGTGGCTCAAGGTAGTGAGAAATTATTAATTGAGAAACGAACACTTTCATGAAACAATCAGGACAGAGAAAAACAGTGGTATCTATCACTGGATTAAAATAAAGAACTGTGGATCCTGGAGATCTAAGACAAAAAATATCTTTTGATGAAAATCACTGAACTCTGAATGTTAGCTCTGCTTTCTCCCTGCAGATGCTGCCAGACCTGAGTTTTTCCAGCAATTTCTATGTTTTGTACTTATCAGTGGGATTGGTACTGAAAGCAAAGATTTGTACAGAATTTGGAGTTATAAAGTTCAGGCTTGAGTTCCTTTTGCATTATAAGGATAATTGAAGTCTAGGGAGAAAAGTACACAACAGGAATATCCACTCAGTGGATAATGGTGCAGGAGAATTAGAGAAACCTTTAAGTCCAGTATTTGTGAAATATGTTAATTTTCTTCAAGTGCAGCATGAGCTACAGCATTCACTGCATGAAACTATGACCAAGTGAGTCAATTTCTTGAGCAAGTTGCATGATGTGACCTTGGATCAGTCTGTGTGGGGTAGACAGGAGTTATTAGAGTTTGAGACTGAGTAGTCAAGGAATCTATTCGATCACTTCTGCACTTTAAAATCCTTAATATTGAAAGATCAACATTACAAATGTTGATGTTGATATTAAAAATGAGATATATACCCTTGTAAATCATGGATCGTGGAATATGTTTTATGATGTGGGTCAGTACTCATAGCCTAGAATAAGGATTTGTAATTTCCAAATCAGTTACGAGATGTCTAATTTCTTCTCTCATGAATTGAGGGCCACTGTCATTCAGTACAATATCGTAACAGCCATACCGTATTTTCAGGTATTCTACAATCTCACTAGTAATCATTGACGTCTGCTGGCCCAATTCTCAGTAGTCAGCATACTAGTCAATGGTGACAACACAATCAGTTCCTGTGAGAGCATATAAATCTACATCAAGTCTCATCCGTTCTGTCTGGGATGTTATGCATCATGAGTGGCTCATTAACTTACTTAGTTTGGCATTCATACAAACCCCACCCTGACGGTAGTGCTTAATCTATTGCTCATATTTGGCCAATAGTGCACCTCTTCTATTTTCCTCAGTGTAGATCAATTCCTTGATAACTTGTATTGGTGTGTTTCAGCATCTTTCTCATCTCCTTAAGGATAATTACTCTAATCTCTTTGTACAACATGCCACCTTGAGCTAAGATTTCATCTCTGTCTGACCAATACTTTCCTAATGTGTTCTTAATGCATTTTCTCAATGTTTGTATTGTGTTGTTCACTTTCCGTTAAAATCCTAGCTGCAAATAAAACTCATTGCCTTCACTGCATGAGGGTTGTTCCTGCCTATTCGGTATTGCACTGCAAAATGACTTTATCGTGGACGACGTAGTACCTCAGCACTCATGGTATTCCCACTGAGACAGAAAAAGTTCCAGTTCTGTCTCATATCACTTTTCATTGCCAGAACATCAGGAACTGGAAAATTCACACCAATTCCGCCTCACCCAGTAGATCAAAGTCACAATCTGCTGTTCCAACTCCTTCTTGCTATTTTTTACAATAACTGGCTCTCTGTAGCTCTGAAAATCCATACAATTTCAGCTGCTTACTTCTAAAACTAGGGGCTGAATCTTACACTTTTTTAGCTAAGTGTCAGTTTTATCGGGTTGCATAGAGGATTTCTCTTTGTGAGGCCTAATGAGGTTTCTTTCTGCACCTTTACCTCACCTCCATGGCACCCTCTCATCCAATTCTAGCTCAATTCTACTAATTGATGTACTCAGAACAAATTACCACTACTGGGTTACCCAAGAATGGACCACAATCCTTGGCATTGACACAATGTTTATAAGTGCATCCAGTCAATCTAAGCACTGTTTGTCCAGCACTGCCCTACATGGTTGCTGACATATGTCTTGCACTTGGCAGAGAAGGAAAAATTTGTGCACCACTTTGTGGGCAGTGATCTGGAGTTGTGATGGATGGAATGGTACGCAGACACTCATTACTGTTCAGGGAAAATCTCACCTCAATGCCCAGAAGTTTGTTAAAGGATGCAGTAGTTGTTCCCAACATTGAGATAGGCCTCACAAGACTTCTGATGTGATTCTGCCACATTCTCGCCACAACCAATGTTGTTCAGGCCCCCATAAGATTCAACTCTGTGTCTCACATGAAGCTTTTAATGGCTTCTTTTGCTAAACTGAATACAAGACTGTGGGAAGTCATAGTTACTGCACTTACAAATGCATTCTCCACACATATGTTAGCTGTGGTTAACTTGATTTTGGCTAACCCAATCAGCAAACAGCCAGGACCGACCACCTGCAGATTAACAAAGAGTAATTTAGAATCAACATTTTTTTTCACCAACAAATTTCATATAAACTTACAGGTATAAGTGTCATTGCAAAGATTTGTTACGTCACCAAGTGTCAGGACCCATGATTTTAGATTGTCCTGTTTGCCATACCTAGCAGAGGGAGAAAGAAATAAAAATCTCTCAGATTCGATCTCTGCCTTCACATATTTCCTCAGTACACAGGACTTCAATTTTAGTATCATAGAATGGTTAGAGCGCAAGACCCTATTCAACTCATCAAATCTGTGTTCTCTTTATGCGACAGCAATGTAGTTAGCCCCATTTTCTGATCTTTCATCACAATCCTGCAAATCCTTTATTCCCTTCAAGCACTTATCTAATTCCATTTTGAGGGCAAGGATTGAATCAGTCTCTACCACTTTTCTAGGCACTGCAATAGACTTGCTTTGAGAAAAAACATATTTAACACCTATTCAAAGGAGTATTAAAAGGAGGAAGTTGCATAAAGTAGCAAGCAATAGCTAAAATGTGCCCCTGGGATGGTAGAAGTAGTAAAATAAATGCATACAATAGTATGTTGCTTGTTCCATGTGCCATAAGCATACCCATGTGGTAATTGAGGAGAATGATATTTGGCTTCCATTTCTGTTTCTATTACATTGTGTGTGTTCATTTGAGATGGCAGCGCTGAAGAGTAATAGCACAGGTTTCTCTTAATGATTCATAATGTAAACTTAAAATGTTATGTACTCAGGATCAATATGTCACGAAGAGGACTGCAAACATTTACTTTCTGTTATTGTGGAATGATTAAGTTTGACTTCTTTCATACATTACAAATTAAAATTGTGAAAAGGATGTCGTTACTACTTGCATTTATAAGTTTTGGGACGTCAGAAGGACAAATTCTGAAAGAGCCAGGGCCTTAGATATTAGGTTTGTTTAAAGCTTCATAATTCCAGGTAATAAATAAACAAAAATAATTATATAGTTACAATTATTGTGAATATATGTGACATTCCAATATCATCAATTAGACATAAAATCATAAACAGTCAGAAGCCTAGAGCAGATTCATAGCAATCTGAAAAAATAAGTTATCATCTTTGCTGGAGATCCTTCATCAGAGATAATCCAATACTCTAATATATCAATGATGAGAGATAAACCCTAAATTTCCAGAAATTCCTCCTTTTATTTCAGATTTGCAACATTTCATTTGTTTTAAACTTCTCAACACTTCAGGGCATTTCCTATACCTTGCAGGGTGAAATCTTGGTACACTAGTTCCTCTTGTGTCTAAAATATCATTTAAGCTCATGTTTTAAGAAGCTTTCTGTTAATTTTGTACTTACAATTGGTGACAAAACGAGTGTAATAAAGAATGTGCCTGCATATGATTAGGTACAGATTGCATGAAAGATTTGAGTTTTTGTCATTTTTCATTACAACATTGTAAAAGTTACAGAAACTACATTTTATTGATCTCCTGTGACATGGCTCAGGTGTAATTTTATATCTAAAAACAGCTGGTGTATTAAAATTTTCATGCTGGTGTTCCTGATTTCCTGTCATAACAAAAGAGGAAACCCTGGAGCAATGGGGGAATTGTATGGTTTTTGCCAAAGTAGGTTAAGAAACCCCCAGGATATTCAAGTCTATGACGTTTAACTACTAACATTTTACTCTGATTCATTCAAGGCCAGGGACAAGTACAATATTTGGTAAAATGGATATATTCCAAATTCAATTAGTCACTCATTGTTGATGGAAATTTTGGTGTATGAGCAGTTGTTTGCAAATTTCCAAATCCTAGCTTTGACGAGAGTCCAGATTATCACAAAGCAGTAGGAATGCATTTTTAAAAAAATATTTTGACACTGGAGACACATTCTCTACTAAGTGCAATGGGTGAAAATTTGCCATTTGCAAGGAAAGTGTTTTGTTGCTTGAAATTCATGGCACCCACTCATAAAGGGCTCAGAACAAACTTGCTCATACCATTTTCCACTTTTCACCAAATTAGTTACGGACTGTGATGTTAAGTGACTTTTTTGGAGAAATGAGCAACAGCAGAGGTGGAAGTGCTAGCCACTAGTGAGGCCTTCAGAAAATTTGCCTCCAATGCCATGTTTAAAGCTCAGCTGCACATCATTTCAGACCCAGCAAGCCAGGAACTGGCCCTCACACTCTGGCACATGATCATTATCTGAAGATATGGCCCAGAAGAAAGCAAACCATCTTCCCCACTATATGGACAGGGGCCTGGAAATGTTGATAGCCAGGGTGGTGGAGAGGAGGCAGTCCTTTTTCTTCCGGCAATCATCACAGGAGGTGCCACGATCAGACAGCCAGCCTGAACATAGACTGTAGCCAGTGTCAGTGCTGTATCCCTGTGTAACGGAACACCCAGAAACAAGGTCAATGATCTTCTGCTCCCCACAAAGTTAGGTCCCTCCATCTTCTTTCTATTACCTCACTCTCATAGAGCCAGCTACTGAACATTTAGAAGATACATTAGCAAAGCCCACACCAGCAACCTCCACCAAGCCAAAGACTTTCACCTCCGTAAGGAGTCTACCCAGGTCAGACTCGGGAGTACAATCTGATGCATACACCTCCAGGAGAAAATTACTGCAGGTGCTGCAGAACTCTGATGAAGAATCATCTAGACTCAAAACATTAACTTGCTCTCTCTCCATGGATGCTGCCTGACCTGCTGTGATTTCAAGCATTTTTTGCTTTGTGTATGCCTCTAAAATTTCTCCATAGAGAATCAAGGAAGAATTGCACAAGGACTCCAACACAGAGAGAACTGTTGGAGGCCAGGCACCTGCTCAGCTCCAGGCCCCTGGTCTTGGGCATGATTGAATTTGTCAAATTGCAGAGACATGCACAAGAACATCAGGCAGGTTTGTCACAGGGATTGGGTAGGCTGGATCAAAGAATGGACATATCAATCAATGTTATCTAGGCTATGCTGGCTCCAGTATGCAGGCAATCAGCTGTCTCTGTGGACAGCTTGGTGACTGCATTAGGGAACCTGATCCAACACCTTCAGTTTTTGCTGGATATGCACACAGAGCCTGTATGGCTATTGCAATTGGTACAATAGATGCTCAGCATCAATGGCAAATCTGGAAGAGACAGTAGACCTTGATCTCACTCCAGGTGCCACTTCTTCTTAGGGAGATAAAGTGGTGCCAGCAAGGCAAACACAAGAATGAGGGGCAAGAGACGACTCCCCCACAGAAGCTTCTTCTCATGACAATCCAGAGGAGCCAGGCTCCTCCATCTTCCCCTTGCCTGAGATTCCAAAGCATGTAGCACCTCAAGTCGAGGAGGGTAAATCTGCATCTAGACAGGAGACTCTCAGTAGGCCTGTCCCTTTAAGGTGATAAGGTATTAGAGGGTATCTGCCCAAGTCTTTCAAGCTAACTACAAAGCAGGCTCCCTCCTTTCTAGCTGTGGAAGTCAGGAGTGCACTTAGGTATAGTGGAAGGAAGAGGAAGAAGTAAACAAAATGAAAGCACATAGGTGGCGAGGATGGAACACAATAAACTTTTTTGTCTGTAAAATATGCTAACACTGTGAAAATGTCTACTGTTGTATAATATTTACTGTTATCTTATTAAGCCACACCCATGCGAGAGATAAACAGCTCGTCAAATATGCCAAAGACACAGTCATTTGTAATGTCCAAGCATTGTCCATCTCTCACAAGCAACTAACTCCTTGACTGTAGATAGTCTCAGATGTCAGGAATACTACAGCTACAATATTGAGGATGACAGCAACTTTAATGTGGACAAGACTGAAGCTGAAAGCAATGAGCAGGGAATGTGCTCAGCCATGGCCTCTGATCATCATTCTACAGTTAAACACAAATTATGAGTGAGAGTGATGATTACACTCATCATTTCAGGGAAAGGTTTATTTTATGTATCATCTTTTTAAGAGATTTCACTGCCATTCAAGGCTGGGAGATGCTCACATGACAACTGACCATTATTGTGCATTAGTTTGCTGAGAATCACTGCACAAATTGTCTTTCATACATTTAGGACTGTCTTAGAGGATGCTTGAGCATTTCACCATAACATAGCAGTCTACATACACTCTGAAACATGAAATGTTACTGATGATGGGTCAAGAGGGGTTTCCTCTGGCTTTCTCTCAACCTACTCGCTATCACAAGGTATTTTACTACACAACATTTGGAGGTGATATCCTCACCATGCCTTAAGAGCTACACAACCTTAGCACTGTCTCACTGACTGTTGCTGATTTTCCTAAAGGTCAGCAGGACTTGTTATGTGTGAATACTTTCACGTGGGATAGCCCAAAGTTATCAAGTGTACAATATCAAGGATAATAAGACATTTATTCAGCAACACAAAAGATCAAAACCAAAAACAACAAGTTACACGTGTCCTTTACACTAAGCAAGGACTGCTTCTCTCACTGACCGTAGTACCCCTTCACCTCATTGAGGACAGCTCCCATGACTTTCACTTTTGCCTAATGCACATACAGTGTGCTTGCTGTGTAAGCTGCTGGTCTGATGTTAACAATATGTTGCCGATATCTATCTCTGTCTGATTGATAGATTGACTGTTCGATGCTTCTCAGCGTCACGAGCTGCTTCCTTCGCCATTATGCTAATAGGTAATGCACACCAACAACGCTGGCAGCCTCTAACTGAGCACTCAAGGTCCTGTCTGATAAGAAAGCAATGTCACCTACACAAAGGTTAGCAGCCCCTTAACTCTGTGCTGAAGTCAGTAAATATGTGCTAAAAAAGCAATGGGAAGAATATAGCGAGTTGGAGCTTCTAAATAAGCATTATAGTGAGGGTGTACCAGGAAAGGAGATGTGAGTGTCCAGATAGGCACAAAACCATCCTGGATAAATGAGATGCATATACATCCTTGTTCGCAAAGTTTCCTGTCAAAGTCATGGGTGCCCCTGAGCCCCTTAGTAAAGTGTTAAATGCTGAAGTATTGTCTGAGTTGGTTGAAGAGCAAACATGATGAGATAGTGAGGGTGGTGGTTTGCTGTTGCTAACTTGTGTGGATGAAGAATTAAGAAGGATGATGGGTATGGAGTATGTGGGAATATTCTGAAGAAATAGTTGCAGGATAATTGGTCAAGCATCTACCAGTTACTGAGCCGATTTACATGTCGAAAATTTCACCTCGTTTCTCAGTGGAGGAGAGGAGAATTGCAAGTCGCCTTTCAATAAGACAAGTTGGGGCCACAATAAGATGCAATGAAATGAAAATAAGACAGTCACCACTCAATAGCAAAGCTTTGAAGTCACTATTTAAGACTCAAATGAAAAATAGGAAAATTTTTCTCAACGTCAAAAATCTGATGCTATAATTGTCACTGAATTTTCCTCCCTTTCTTGTCATTATTCACACAACACTAGTACAAGGAAAATTGTACACAATACTTGTAAGCAATGTGGATAAATTGGCTTCACATAATAGACAAATAAAAAGCAGTTGGCTGTAGCAGAAACAAAATCAAATAAAACTCAGAATATTGATTCAAAATAATTTGAGTAAGTTTCTGTTCTGTGTATATTGTACAAGAAAATAATATTCCACTAAGATTACACTGCTTCTGACTAAATGTTCTTTTAAAAGTAAACTTTTACTTTTTATAGAAGTCTCAAAATGTCCAAGTAATGGCAAATTATCAGATATCTAGTACAAATAAGCCTCCATGATAAGCTAAGTTAGCAGTATAACAGATATTCTGTTATTGGTGACATATGCAAGTGAAATCTGAGTAGCAGGAATGCATCTAGGACTCCTCTGACAGTGTATTCTTTAAACTGAGACATTACTTTTATTTAATCATTCAAAGCATGTGGGTATCACTAAGAGCAACATTTATTGTCCATCTCCAGTTGTCCTTAAGAAGGTGGTACTAAGTTGTCACAGTGGTACTTAAGAATATTTGTGAACCAGATGAGCTTCTACCACAGTTTGGTAATGTCACCAATTCTGATACTGTTTATTTTCATTCCAGAGTTTATTTATTCTCAAAATAGCCCATCTGCTAAAATGGAATTTGCACTCATGCCTCCGGATTATCAGAATTCTGGACTACTCATGATGTAACTACAATGTTGCTATATCCTGTGGGAATGGTTACAAAGGTAAGTCACACCATTGGGAGGGAACCATTATTGTACGAGTCAGAACAGTCTACTTCTGGACACGTTCTAACAATCAGACCTAGAGTGAGAGGAGGAAAGCTAACAAGAGAAGAAAATACAATTTAAAAGGAATAGTAGAAATTCCAAAGAGGAAGGTCTAAACAGAAAAAGATCAATAAAACCCTGGCTGTGCATGTAACAGTCAAGTGTGTGGTACTGGTAAAGCACAGTAGGTCAGGCAGCATCTGAGGAGCAGGAAAATCGACGTTTCGGGCAAAAACTCTTCATCAGGAATCTTATGCTCGAAACGTCGATTCTCCTGCTCCTCGGATGCTGCCTGACCTGCTGTGCTTTTCCAGCACCACACTCTGGACTCTAATCTCTAGCATCTGCAGTACTCACTTTTGCCTGTGTTTATAACATTCTGATGACATATTTTCATACAACATTCAGAACAGAGAAAAGAATACAATGGAATAATTTTATTCTAAAAACAATCTGCTATTTAAAAAACAAGGACATTTGTTTAAAAGACTATAATTTGCAGGTGCCAGTGTTGGACTGGGGTAAACAGAGTCAGAAGTCACATGACACCAGGTTATTTTAAACATAGAAGAGTACAGTACAGTACAGGCCCTTTGGCCCTCGATGCTGTGACAACCTTTTATCCTACTCTAAGCTCAAACTAACTTACATATCCTTCATTTTACTATCATCCATGTGCTTATCCAAGTGTCACTTAAGTGTCCCTGATGTATCTGACTCTACCACTACCGCAGGCAGTGCATTCCACGCACCCACCACTCTCTGTGTAAAGAACCTATCTAAACCGTCCTCCAATCACCCTAAAATTATGCCCCCTCATTTCCACACTTGGGAAAAGTCTCTGGCTATCCTCTCTATCTATGCCTTTCATCATCTTGTACAACTCTACTAAGTCACCTCTCATCCTTCTTCACTCCAATGAGAAAAGCCCTCGCTTCTTCAACCTTTCTTCTTAAGACCTCTCCTCCAGTCCAGGCAGCATCCTGGTAAATCTCCTCTGCATCCTCTCTAAAACTTCCACATCCTTCCTATGATGAGGCGACTAGAGCTGAACACAATATTCCAAGTGTGGTCTAACCAGGGCTTTAAGAGAGCTGCAGCATCCCCTCGCTACTTTTAAACTTAATCCCCCTGCTAATGAAAGCCAACACACCAAATGCTTTCTTAACAACCTTATCAACTTTAGTTGCAACTTTGAGGGATCAATGGATGTGGAATCCAAGATCCCTCTGTTCCTCCACACTGTCAAGAATCCTGTCTTTAGCCCTGTAATCTGCATTCAAAGTCGACCATCCAAAATGAATCACTTCACACTTTTCCAGGTTGAACTCCATCTGCCACTTCTCAGCCCAGCACTGTGTTCTGTCAATGTCCCATTGCAATCAACAACAGACCTCCACACTATCCACAACTCCAGCAACCTTCTCATCATCAGCAAACTTACTAACCCACCCTTCCACTTCTTCATGTAAGTCATTTACAAAAATCAAGAAGAGCAGAGATCCCAGAACAGATGTCTGCGGAACACTACTGGTCACTGAGCTCCAGATTGAATATTCTCCATCAACTACTACCCTCTTTCTTCTATGGGCCAGTCAGTTCAGTATCCAGACAGCCAAATTTCCCTTTATTCAATGCCTTCTTACTTTCTGAATGAGCCAGCCATGGGAAACCTGATCAAATGCCTTGCTAAAGAAAATATACACCACATCCACTGCTCTGCCTTCATCAATGTATTTGTCACATCTTCAAAGAATTCAATGAGGCTTGTGAGGTATGAACTGCCCCTCACAAAGCCATACTGACTATCTCTAATCAAGCTATGCTTCTCTAAATAATCATAAATCTTATCTCTTAGAATCCTCTCCAATAATTTTCCCACCACTGAAGTAAGCCTGATTGATCTTTAATTCCAAGAGCTATCCTTATTCCCTTTCTTGAACAAGGGAATAACATTTGCCACCCTTCAATCATCTGGTATTACTTCAATGTACAGTCAGGACGCAAAGATCATTGACAATGTCACAACAATCTCTTCCCTCACTTTCTGTAGGAACCTTGGTTATATCCCATCTGGCCCAGGGGACGTATCTATCCAAATGTTTTTCAAAATTTCCAGCACATCCTCCTTCTTAACATCAATCTGTTTGAGCGTATCAGCCTGTTTCACATGTTCTCACAGACGACAGGGTCCCTCTCAGTAGTGAATACTGAAGCAAAATATTCATTAAGGATCTCATCTATTTCCTCTGATTCCAGGCACAAGTTCCCTCCACTATCTCTGATCAGCCCTAACCTCACTCTGGCCATCCTCTTCTTCCTCACATAAGTGTAGAATGTCTTAGTTCTCCTTAATCCTACCTGCTAAGGCATTTTCATGCCCCCTTCTAGCTCTTCTAAATCCATGCTTCAGTTCCTTCCTGGCTACCATGTAACACTTTAGAGCCCTGTCTGATCCTTGTTTCCTCAAACTTAAGTAAGCTTCCTTCTTCATCTTGACTAGATGTTCCACATCTCCTGTCATCCAAGGTTCCTTCACACTACCATCTCTTCCTTGCTTCAGTGGGACAAACGTATTCAGGACTCACAGCAAGTGCTCCCTAAACAAACAATCTCTCCATTTTTCTCGTCGTACATTTTCTCAAGAATATTTGTTCCCGATTTATGCTCCACAGTTCCTGCCTAAGAGCATTCTAATTCCCCCTCCCCCAATTAAATACCTTCCCATACCGTTAACTCCTATCCCTCTCATTGACTGGAGTAAAAGGTAAGGGAGCTATAATCACAGTCATTGAAATGATCTTCCAGTGAGAGATCTGACACCTGACGTGATTCATTGCCAAGCACCAAATCCAATATGGCCTCCCCTCTAGTCAGCCTATCTGCATATTGAGTTTGGAATCCTTCCTGGACACACCTGACAAAGTCTGATCCCTCCAAACTATTTGTACTAAGGAGGTTCTGATCAATATTAGGGAAATTGAAGTCACCCATGACAGTATAGTCATAGAGATTTACAGCACGGAAACAGACCCTTCATTGTAATTCATCCATGCCGACCAGATATCCTAACCTAACCTAATCCCATCTGCCAGCACTTGGCCCATATCCCTCTAAATGTGGCCCATCTCCCATCCACCGCCTCCAACCTCATAGTCCCACTACCCCGCACCGCCCGTTTCTACCTCCTGCCCAAAATCCACAAACCTGACTGTCCCGGCCAACCTATTGTCTCAGCCTGCTCCTGCCCCACCGAACTCATCTCTGCATACCTCGACACGGTCCTGTCCCCCTTAGTCCAACAACTCCCCACCTACATTCGGGACACCACCCACGCCCTCCACCTCCTCCATGATTTTCGCTTCCCCGGTCCCCAACGCCTTATCTTCCATTTCTATCTCGGGTGACCGAATCAACACAGACATCTACTACACCTCCTCCCACTCTGCCCCCTGTAAAAACGCCATCCCATATTCCCAATTCCTTCGTCTCCACCCCATCTGCTCCCAGGAGGACCAGTTCCAAAACCGTACAACCCAGATGGCCTCCTTCTTCAAGGACCGCAATTTCCCGCCATACGTAGTCGACAATGCCCTCCACCGCATCTCTTCCACTTCCCGCTCCTCCGCCATTGAGCCCCACCCCTCCAACCGCCACCAGGATAGAACCCCACTGGTCCTCACCTACCACCCCACCAACCTCCATGTACAACGTATCATCCGCCGTCATTTCCGCCACCTCCAAACGGACCCCACCACCAGTGATATATTTTCCTCCCCTCCCCTATCAGCATTCCTCATCCTCTGCCTGGGAACCCTCCAACCACAAAGGATGAACTCAGATTTCTCCAGTTTCCTCATTTCCCTTCCCCCCACCTTGTCTCAGTCAAATCCCTCGAACTCGCACCGCCTTCCTAACCTGCAATCATCTTCCTGACCTCTCCGCCCCCACCCCACTCCGGCCTATCACCCTCACCTTGACCTCCCTTCACCTATCGCATTTCCAAAGCCCCTCCCCCAAGT
Organism: Chiloscyllium plagiosum; assembly: GCF_037043375.1. Taxonomy (NCBI): domain Eukaryota; kingdom Metazoa; phylum Chordata; class Chondrichthyes; order Orectolobiformes; family Hemiscylliidae; genus Chiloscyllium; species Chiloscyllium plagiosum. The sequence continues at coordinate 29,253,692 of NW_028270140.1, forward strand.
CCCTCCTCCCTACCTTTTATATTAGCCTGCTGGACACACTTTCCTCATTCCTGAAGAAGGGCTTATGCCCGAAACGTCGATTCTCCTGTTCCTTGGATGCTGCCTGACCTGCTGCGCTTTTCCAGCAACACATTTTCAGCTCTGATCTCCAGCATCTGCAGCCCTCACTTTCTTCCATATCCCTCTAAATCCTTTCTATTCATTTACCCATCCAGATCACTTTTCAATGTTGTAATTGTACTAGCCTCCACCACTTGCATTTTTTGAAGAAGTAACAAAGTGGATTTATGAGGGTAGAGTGGTAGATGTGATCTATATAGACTTCAGTAAGGCGTTCGAAGGTTCCACATGGGAGACTGGTTAACAAGGTTAGATCTCACGGAATAAAGGGAGAGCTAGCCATTTGGATACAGAACTGGCTCAAAAGGTAGAAGACAGAAGTTGGTGGTGGAGGGTTGTTTTTCAGACTGGAGGCCTGTGACCAGTGGAGTGCCACCAGGATCGGCGCTGGGTCCTCTACTTTTTGCCATTTACATAAATGATTTGGATGCGAGCATAAGAGGTATAGTTCGTAAGTTTGCTGATGAACCAAAATTGGAGGTGTAGTGGACAGCGAAGAAGGTTACCTCAGATTACAACAGGAGCTTGATCAGTTGGACCAATGGGCCAAGAAATGGCAGACGGAGTTTAATTCAGATAAATGTGAGGTGCTGCATTTTGGGAAAGCAAGTCTTAGCAGGACTTATACACTTAATGATAAGGTCCTAGAGAGTGTTGCTGAACAAGGAGATCTTGGAGTGTAGGTTCATAGCTCCTTGAAAGTGGAGTCGCAGGTAGATAGGATAGTGAAGGTGGCATTTGGTATGCTTTCTTTTATTAGTCAGAATATTGTGTACAGGAATTTGGAGGTCATGTTGCGGCTGTACAGGACATTGGTTAGGCCACTGTTGGAATATTGCGTGCAATTCTGGTCTCCTTCCTACTGGAAAGATGTAGTGAAATTTGAAAGGGTTCAGAAAAGATTTACAAGTAAGTTGCCAGGGTTGGAGGATTTGAGCTATGGGAGAGGCTGAACAGGCTGGGGCTGTTTTCTCTGGATCGTCGGAGGCTGAGGGGTGACTTCATAGAGGTGTAAAAAATTATGAGGGGCATGGATAGAATAAATGGACAAAGTATTTTCCCTGGGGTGGGGAGTCCGTAACTAGGTCCTTACCTTTCCAAATGCGTGTACATTCTGTTCCCTCAGGATTCCCTCCAATAACTTTCCCACCACCGATGGCCGGCTCACCAGTCTGTAGTTCCCTAGCGTTTCCTTACCACCTTTCTTAAATAATGGCACCTCCAGTATTCTGGCACCTCACCTGTGGCTATTGATAATACAAATATCTCATCATGGGGCCCAGCAATCACTTCCCTAGGTTCCCACAGAGTTCTGTGGTACACTTGAAATCAGGTCCTGAGCATTTATCCACTTTTATGCATTTTAAGATATCCAGCACCTCCTCCTCTGTGATATAGACATTTTTCAAGATGTCACCATCTGTTTCTCTACATTCTATATCTTGCATTTTCTTCTCTACAGTAAACACTAATGCAAAATACTCATTTAGTATCTTCCCCCATCTCCTGTTGTACCCCATGTAGGCTGCCTTGCTGATGTTTGAGGGACCCTCTTCTCTCCCTGGTTACCGTTTTATCCTTAATATATTTGTAAAATCCCTTTGGATTCTCCTTAACCCTATTTGCCAAAGTTATCCCATGTCCCGTTTTTGACCTCTTGATTCCTCTCTTACATATACTCCTGCTTGCTGTCTTTATACTCTTGTAAGGATTCATTCAATCTCTGCTGTCTATACCTACATATGCTTCTTTCTTTATTTAACCAAAACCTCAATTTCTCTTGTCATCCAGCATTCACTCCACCTACCTACACCTACAACAACCCTGTAACTTCTGCACCTTTCCAAGTTCTGCCCTCCAATCTATTTCTTCATGTCTCTGTTACTATTGTGAGGGGGGCGGGGGGGTGTTGGTGGTTCTACAGAAAACTCCAAATAAAGCGACTGCTGCTTTCCTGTTTCTAACTTCCACACACAATGACTCAGTAGACAGACCCTCCTTGATGACCTCCCTTTCTGCAGCTGTTATACTATCCCTGATTAGCAATGTCACTCCCCTACCACTTTTACCTCCCTCCCTATTCTTTTTGAAACATCCAAACCCCAAAACATCCAACAACCATTCCTGCCCCCATGATATCCAAGTCTCTGTAATAGCCACAACATCGTAGCTCCAAGTACTGATCCATGCTCTAAGTTTATATTCCTGACACTTCTTTTATTAAAATAGACACACTTCAACCCATCACACTGATTGCAACTTTGCCCTAAATACTGTCTATCCTTCCTCATAGACTCTCTGCACAAAGTATCTGCCTGCGAACTCATCCTCTGATTCATAGTTCCGATTCCCATCCCCCTGCCAAACTAGTTTAAACCCTCCCAAAGAGATTTAGCAAACTTCCTGCCCAGTATATTGGTTACCCCTCCAGTTCAGGTATAACCCATCCTCCTTGTACAGGTCCGATCTTCCCCAGAAGGTATCCCAATGATCCATTTATTAGAAGCCCTCCCTCCTATACCAGCTCTGCAGCCATACATTCAGTAGCACTCACTCTCTGTTTCAAGTTCAACAGTTTTATTTGAAATCTAAAGGTTTTGGAGTGTTGCTTCTTTGTCAGGTGAAGTGGAAGGATGCACACAGGCATAGAATATATTGGAAGAGAGATAATAGTAAGATAATTCCAGGTAATTAAAAGTGTCAACAGATAAGTACAAATGGTGTGAGTGCAGTGTTGAGAAGCTGCATAAAAAGTCTTTGCCAGTGATCGAAAGTCTCAAAGGGTGTAAGTAAAGTGTCAATATTTGAATAACAAGTAAAGGGATGACCTATAAACTTATATTATTCCAGCCATTTGGTTTATCTCTAGCACCAGTTTATTTTTGATTATTTGTAATTATCCTTCTGCCTTAATTGGTTCATCGGTCATCCCTTCACTTGCTATTCAGCTGTTGACACTTTATTCACATCATTTGACACTTTTGATTACCTGCAAAGACTTGTTTTTCATCCTGTCAACACTCCACTCACACCATTGTACTTACCTGTTGACAGTCTTAATTACCTCAAATTATTTTGCCATTATCTCTCTGCTGATATATTCTGTGTTTGTGTGCTTCCCTCCACTTCATCTGAATAAGGAGCTGTTTGTGGGACTATGACCTGGTGTCATGTGACTTCTGACTTTCAGTGTATGGGAAAATTTTTTAACCTTTAAGAATTACAGATTTGATTGTAAATACTGAAAAAAAAACAAGCAGCAACATAACTTATTTTAGCAAGATACTCCAGTCTTGAAAAACGTAATCAAGATTCAATGACCAAAATCACAGTGTCCACGTAATGTACAGAGTAATCCTAAATTTGCTGGGTTAGCTGAAATGAGAAAGTAAACATTTGAAGCTTGCATTATGGAACGGTCAATCAGATAGTGACAAAATCATTACAACATCACTGAGCTATGTCTTAGGTGTTTTCAGTCTTCTCTGAAGGAATATGTTTACTTTAAGTGTTTAACTCATGACATTGTGTGCCTGACTGAAGTTCCTATTTAAACCAAATTCAGTGCACTATATGTGTGATGACCATTTGTCAGCAAAACAAAGTGGGTTTGAACAGAATTGAGATGTGTAAATATTATTCTGTTGATTGGATGAAATCGTTTTTACAAACAGCCTGAACAAGCTGGCCTAAGATCAAGCTTTGTTAAGACTAAGAGGTAGGCCTCCTTTCATTAAAAACAAGCAGTTGACTTAATGAATGAATGAGTAACTGGACAGAGGAAAACATTACAGTCTTGTATCAATCAAACTGATCACTCACTGAAGACTGGACAGTATCAAGGTTTGACCACCCAGGCTACTTGCATGGATAAAGCAAAATAAGAAAATGAGCCTCAGATCAAAATCTTGAGGATGGGAGTCAGTTGACCAGTGGCTGTAGACTGCATTGGAGCAGGCCGATCACCTATTTCAGTCTGATCTTTGGAGAAGTTCATAGAAAACAGGTGACTTATAATTGTAATAATTTTACTGGTAAGCTTGTCAGGTATGATTATATCAATGTGTACCCTACTTTAATAAAGAACAATTGAATATATCCCATTGTGAGCTCTGACTTGAGTTATTGATATCCAGAGTAAACCTGATGGACCAAGAAAGATAGCAATAAAGCCTATAACGACAACACTCACGACAGAATAGTTCAGTCTGAACCATTTGAAGTATTCCTGACTTACATGAAAAGACAATATGTAAATCAAAGTCATTTTTTCTTTGTAATCAATGATTTAACACCAAATAATTCAGATAAGACAGGCCCTCATGGTTTATTTTCTGGTCAATACTCCATATGATGTAAAGCTGTATTCTCACTATAGGCTCCTCATCTTTGGTTCAATTAACTTGTGTTATCTAAGCTTCATCTTCAATAGCAGAAAATGCACCCATATTAGTGCCTCATTAGTATGGACAGAGTTATAGAATAGAATTGGACAATGGTTACTGCACAAAAAGAGCTGTTTGGCCCATCAAGACTTTTCTGGCTTTATATAAGAAAGCTTTTGTTCATTTCCCACTCAACACGTTTCATACAGCACTACATTTCTTTTCCTTCAAGTGTTTATTCAACTCCTTTCTTCATAGCCACAATTAAATTTGTCTCCATCAAGTTCTCAGCTACCATTCCAGATGATAAGCACATGCCACATACAAAGGAGTTTCACTATGTCTTCTTTGGTTCTTTAGCCAATTGTTCAGTAAATTGGTTTTGTTTTGGAGCTTTCATTGGAAAAAGTTCTTGTATTTTTTTTGACAGAGAGTACAAAATTATTTTTGTGGTCAGACCTCAATCTAACATGAGGTTGAGAAATTATTTGACACTTTAAGTATAATGAAAAACAAGTCAAGAAAAACATTTTGTGGTTTTTACTGATATGCTTACTATACTTCAAAATCTTTGAAGTTAAGCAGGAAGACTGGAGGTTGGCTTACGTGGTACCATTGTTTAAGAAGAGTGGTAAGGACAAGCCAGGGAAATATAGACCAGGTAAAAACAATGACTGCAGATGCTGGAAACCAGATTCTGGAGTAGAGTGGTGCTGGAAAAGCACAGCAGTTCAGGCAGCATCCGAGGAGCAGGAAAATTGATGTTTCGGGCAAAAGCCCTTCATCACGAATACAGGCAGAGAGCCTGAAGGGTGGAGAGATAAATGAGAGGACGGTGGGGGTGGGGAGAAAGTAGCAAAGAGTACAATAGGTGAGTGGGGGTGGGGATGAAAGTGATAGGTCAGGGAGGAGGGTGGGGGAAAGGTAGCAAAGTGTACAAAGGGTGGATGGGAGTGGGATGAAGGTGATAGGTTAGAGAGGAGGGTGGAGTGGATAGGTGGAAAAGAAGATAGGCAGATAGGACAGGTCATGGGGACAGTGCTGAGCTGGAAGTTTGGAGCTGGAGTGAGGTGGGGGAAGGGGAAATGAGGAAACTGGTGAAGTCTACATTGATGCCCTGGGGTTGAAGTGTTCCGAGGCGGAAGATGAGGCATTCTTCCTCCAGGCGTCGGGTGGTGAGGGAGCGGCGGTGAAGGAGGCCCAGAACCTCCATGTCCTCAGCTGAGTGGGAGGGGGAGTTGAAATGTTGGGCCACAGGGCAGTGTGGTTGATTGGTGCGGGTGTCCCAAAGATGTTCCCTAATGCTCTCTGCTAGGCGGCGTCCAGTCTCCCCAATGTAGAGGAGACCGCATTGGGAGCAACGGATACAATAAATGATATTGGTGGATGGGCAGGTAAAACTTTGATGGATGTGGAAGGCTCCTTTGGGGCCTTAGATGCAGATGAGGGAGGAGGTGTGGGCGCAGGTTTTGCAATTCCTGCGGTGGCAAGGAAGGTGCCAGGATGGGAGGGTGGGTTGTTGAGGGGCGTGGACCTGACCAGCTAGTCATGGAGGGAACGGTCTTTGCGGAAGGCGGAAATGGGTGGGGTGGGAAATATATCTCTAAAATATTTCCCTGAGGGAAATATAGACCAGTGAGCCTGACGTCAGTGGTGGGCAAGTTGTTGGAGGGAATCCTGAGGGACAGGATGTACATGTATTTGGAAAGGCAAGGACTGATTAGGGATAGTCGACATGGCATTGTGCATGGGAAATCACGTCTCACAACCCTGTTTGAGTTTTTTGAAGAAGTAACAAAGAGGATTGATGAGGGCTGAGCAGTAGATGTGATCTATATGGACTTCAGTAAGGTGATCGGCAAGGTTCCCCATGGGAGACTGATTAGCAAGGTTAGATCTCATGGAATACAGGGAGGAGGCTGATGGGTGACCTTATAGAGGTTTACAAAATTATGAGTGGCATGAATAGGATAAATAGACAAAGTCTTTTCCCTGGGGTGGGCGGGGGGGAGTCCAGAACTAGAGGGCATATGTTGAGGGTGAGAAGGGAAGGATATAAAAGAGACCTAAGGGGCAACTTTTTCGTGCAGTGGTGATAAATGTATGGAATGAGCTACCAGAGGAAATGATGAAGGCTGGTACAATGGCAACATTTAAAAGGCATTTGGATGGGATATGAATAGGAAGGATTTGGAGGGATATGGGCCGGGTGCTGGCAGGTGGGACTAGATTGGGTTGGGATATCTAGTCGGCATGGACAGGTTGAACTAAAGGGTCTGTTTCCGTGCTGTACATCTCTATGACTCTATAATTAAGGTTACCGCAACTCTCATTCTCCCTATGTGTTTTTAACACAAATATTGTACATGAAATCACTGGCATATTGTAATTCAATTTGGAAAAGGTTTCAAGTGCTAATTTGTATGGGCAAGTTATCCAATGCTACCTGATAGAAATATATAAAATTCTGAGGGGCAAGGATAGGGTGGATAGTTGGAGTCTCTTTCCCAGGATGGAAGTGTTAAATACTAGAGGGCGTAGGTTTAAGGTGAGAGGGGAAAGTTTAAAGGAGATATGTGAGAACATTTTTTACATAGAGTTAGTAAGTAATTGCATTGTCAGGAGAGGTAGGAGAAGCAGATATGATAGCAAAGTTTAAGAGGCATGAGGACAGGCACATAAACAAGTAGAAAGTAAAGATATACGAACTGTGTACAGGCAGATGGGATTAGTTTAGAATAGCATTATGGCTAGCACAGACATGGTGGGCTCAAGACCCTGTTCCTGTACTGTACTGTTCTATGTTCTGTGTTCCATTTCAGATGAGTGTCCTTGTATCATGGTGACCAGGATATTTTGGAACGAGAATGTACATGCAGTCTGAAATAGATGCTGCTCAATCAAGTTTCTGGATCACTATCTTTTAAAAATACCAACTTCCACCAAATGCTGCACCATCACTATTGACCATCGTCATTTGTTGCTTTTATCTTGATTTCACCTTGATTCATCTGTATTTCACTCCAAGAAGAAATAAAGTTGGATGAGGGTCTGTGCTGCGAAATACTGAAAAGCTATCTTTTTTTGTTTAATGTTGTTATTGTTTGTACAGAATTTCTCACAAATTTGTTATACTTCAAAGGCTTTATAACAAAGCAGTAAAGGCAAGATTGTGAATATGGTTGCTGACTGTTGTGGTTAGACCATAAGACCATAAGACTTAGGAGTGGAAGTAAGGCCATTTGGCCCATCGAGTCCACTCCACCATTCAATCATGGCTGATGGGCATTTCAACTCCACTTACCCGCATTCTCCCTGTAGCCCTTAATTCCTTGTGACATCAAGAATATATCAATCCTTGCCTTGAAGACATTTAGCGTCCTGGCCTCCACTGCACTCCATGGCAATGAATTCCACAGGCCCACCACTCTCTGGCTGAAGAAATGTCTCCGCATTTCTGTTCTGAATTTACCCCCTCTAATTCTAAGGCTGTGTCCACGGGTCCTAGTCTCCTTGCCTAATGGAAACAATTTCCTAGTGTCCACCCTTTCCAAGCCATGTATTATCTTGTAAGTTTCTATTAGATCTCCCCTTAATCTTCTAAACTCCATTGAATACAAATCCCAGGATCCTCAGCCGTTCCTCGTATGTTAGACCTACCATTCCAGGGATCATCCGTGTGAATCTCCGCTGCACACGCTCCAGTGCCAGTATGTCCTTCCTGAGGTGTGGGGACCAAAATTGGACACAGTACTCCAAATGGGGCCTAACCAGAGCTTTATAAAGTTTCAGTAGCACAACGGTGCTTTTATATTCCAACCCTCTTGAGATAAATGACAACATTGCATTCGCTTTCTTAATCACGGACTCAACCTGCATGTTTACCTTTAGAGAATCCTCGACTAGCACTCCCAGATCCCTTTGTACTTTGGCTTTATGAATTTTCACACCGTTTAGAAAGTAGTCCATGCTTGTATCCTTTTTTCCAAAGTGCAGGATCTCGCATTTGCTCACATTGAATTCCATCAGCCATTTCCTGGACCACTCTCCCAAACTGTCTAGATCCTTCTGCAGCCTCCCCACTTCCTCAGTACTACCTGCCTGTCCACCTAACTTCGTATCATCAGCAAACTTCGCTAGAATGCCCCCAGTCCCTTCATCCAGATCATTAATATATAGCGTGAACAAATTATCAATTATCATACAAATGTAACAATTTTAGAGCTAATAATTGCTGAAATATAGAGGTAAATGAAAATTTCTGGCAAAAAGTTGAATTTCACATAAGGGCAAATGGCACAATTACTCAGATCAGTGAAATAACTGCACAGAGGCCAGTATCCTGTCACCAAGCCACCCTTTAGTTATATATGCACAGTACATTGGCTCTGACCAGCCAGCTCCAAGCCAGTCCCTTGACCGAGGAGACCTTCTGAATCTCCTGTTTTTTTTCTTTTATTAAACAGTACAGTTTAACTAGGGTCAGCTGGATTGCATTGACTGTGAGGTCCTTGATTGGGGTTGTTAGCCTGGGCCATTCGGGGAGCCCTGGCTGACAGATATAAACACGAGATTGGGATTTGAGGTTTGCCCTCATTTCCCTGAAAACTGGTTGAATAGTAGGGTTTGGGATCTGGCTTTGCCACTCCTCTCCCTTATGAATAGCTGTTTGTCTGTATGCAGCTGCTAATGGTGTCACCAAGCTAGTTTCTATTTTCTAAAAGCTGTTCCTTTTCTCAAGGTTACAATGTCCTTGGTTTTTCCAGAGGGGTAATAAACCACTCTCGGTTCTGATTAGTCTGGTTTGGTACAGAGATTAAAGGGTATTGAGAGGCATTTTTGTTTTATGTAAATGGATGAGACTTCAGGCCAAAGTGGACATGTTTTAAAAGTGACCTGTAGAATGAAAGGGGAGTGGTCAGCTTTCTAACTGAACAGTTTAGTTCAGTCTAGAACTGGTTGGAAGTTCAATAGTAAGCTGTGTGGAAACACTCTCTCTCTCTCTCTTTTTCTGCACTTCTAACTTCAACCATGTGTTCCATTTATACTGGTTTTTAAGGTGGGTTTGCTTATTGGGACTGTTGGGTATATTTAGAACAGAAAAAATAAATCTACTTTGGATGGACTGAGTTCTGTAGAGGTTCTTTATTCTGTTCTTTGTGTTTAGTTGTGTAATTTTGTGACTAAATGTTTGTCTGTTTAAAAATCTAGTAGGAGAAAGTGAGGTCTGCAGATGCTGGAGATCAGAGCTGGAAATGTGTTGCTGGAAAAGCGCAGCAGGTCAGGCAGCATCCAGGGAACAGGAGAATCGACGTTTCGGGCATAAGCCCTTCTTCAGGAAGAAGGGCTTATGCCCGAAACGTCGATTCTCCTGTTCCCTGGATGCTGCCTGACCTGCTGCGCTTTTCCAGCAACACATTTCCAGTTAAAAATCTAGTAGTCAACCTAGCTGACTTTCTTCGGGTAATTTTCACTGTACACTTACCGAAACAAATGGCAAAATTATGGTCTGGGCTGCCTGCTTAAGGATGTTTCGAGTAGTCCATAATGATGTTTTGTAAACTGTGCTGTTTAATAAAAGAAAAAAAAATCAGGAGATTCAGAATGTCTCCTTGGTCAAGGGACTGGCTTGGAGCTGGCTGGTGAGAGCCAGTGTACTGTGCACATATAACTAAAGGGTGACTTGGTGACAGGATACTGGCCTCTGTGCAGTTATTTCACTGATCTAACTGAGTAATTGTGCCATCTGCCCTTATGTGAAATTCAACTTTTTGCCAGAAATTTTCATTTACCTCTATATTTCAGCAATTATTAGCTCTAAAATTGTTACATTTGTATGATAATTGATATTTTATAGAAGTAAACTTGCCTAATTCAAGACATGTGCAACCTTTTATGGGATTAAAGGGTGCAAAGTGTAAAATATTACATTGAAAGGATTGGAAGGTAAGAAATGTACAGTTATGTTTATAGATGGGCCCCGAAACTAATAACAGACTCTTGAGTAATTTTCATAACACACTAAACATCAACTCATTACTGGAATAGCTAACAAATAGATGTAATGATTTATCCAAGAGTTTACGTATCTTGTATACATATACACAGTCATAATTGTTTTAACAAATTATGCTCTCATTGATGTATGAGAGAAAGTGAGGACTGCAGATGCTGGAGTATCAGAGTCAAAAAGTGTGGCACTTGAAAAGCACAGCAGGGTAGGCAGCATTCGAGAAGCAGGAGAGTCAACGTTTTGGATATAAGACCTTCATCCGGAATGTGGGGGTTGGGGTTGGGGGGAAGAGGAAGGGGGCTGAGAGATAAATGTGGAGGTAGGGGGAAGGTGACTGGAAGGTGATATATAGATACAGGAGGGGGGTGATAATGTTAGGTTGGAGGAGAGGGTGGAGCAGACAGGTGGGAAGGAAGATGGATAGATAGGACAGTTCAAGAGGGTGGTACCAAGTTGGAGGGTTGGATCTGGGATGAGGTAGGGGGAGAGGAGATAAGAAAACTGGTGAAGCTGATGTTGATGCCATGTGTGTGGAGGGCCCTCCCCTCCGACCTATCACTATCACCCCACTCCTGCATCTACCTATCGCCTTCCCGGCCACCTTCCCCCCACTTCTACCCCCACCTTCCTATTTATCTCTTAGCCCCCTTCCAGCACCCCCCCCCCCCCCCCCCCCCCCACACCCCCCGGACCTCCACATTCCAGAAATGTCAACTCTCCTGCTCCTCGGATACTGACTGACATGCTGTGCTTTTCCAGTGCCACACTTTTCAATTTTCATTGATGTATGACATGCAGACACTCAGATATGTAATACTTTTCATTCAAGACACTGTGTTCATGATTTCACAAAAAGGGGAGAATTGAACATATCAGTAGGTTGCACCAAATGTCACCCTCCCCTCAGTTATTACAATAAGTTTGTAAAATAACTTAATTGGGAGAAAATATGTGTGAAGAATCATGATCTAGATGTCTAAATGTTAGTAGAAATTGATAATATAGGTGAATACAGGTTATTTAACTTATACTGTGAGAGGATATAAAGTAAACAAACTTCAAGTGGGATTTTAAATTAAAAAGATTTTATTCCCCCTTATAAGTAACCTGACCTTGATTTGGATACCCTATACAAACTTATTTATAAACAATGGAAGTCACACTGCCTCATTTCACTCGGCATTCAAGTCTCACAACTTGCAAGTCCCAATGAGGCCAGTAGCTGAGAACTCCACAGTAAAGGAGTTAGCTCTGTGCAAATTGCGTCAGTGATTGTGTTTGGATTGATGCAGCTCTTGCTGCTTTACAAAGTCACTGTAAACCGACACAGAATGCTGGGACCTGGTTGTTCTGGGCCCTCGCAGACTCTCTAGCAGTTGATGTGAACACCACCCACCTAAGCAAATTCAGGAATAGTGTGAGGTTAAAGTGCCCCTAAAAAGCATGGAGGAAACATCTAAAGAAACAAAGATAAAGTTAATTAAATACATACTAACAGGAAATGAAGAAACAAAATAGCTATTTACAAAGCTGAGCATGTCAAAACCTGCTTTGTTACACATTGACCCCTGATGACAGATTCCAGTTTTTTCACAGTAGGAACTTTTGTTTCATTAGCAAAAAGCAATGAAGAATTTCCAGGGGAGAACTGTTGCCACATAGTTGTGTTACATAATGAGGGCTTTTGTTGTATCACAAGTTCTGATCCAGAAGAAATAGGTTCAAGTTCCACCTCCTCCAGAGGTGTGTAACAATCTCTCTGAACAGGTTGATTTTAAAACGATTATACCGTGACTCATTAAGCTACAATATGTTAGTGACTCATGGCTCATGCTTGTAATTCCCTATTCTGTATTAGCTTCTACTGTTCAGCTACAAAAAAAATTAACCAGACACATTCAAACTCAAAATTCTACTCTCTTGTCTCCTCTGAATTCACATCTTTCTCTCATTTCATCTCATATTCATACCAAGTTCATTTGGTCTGTGAGCTGCCTTTTACTTCTTCCAGCTTATTCCTGCCAAGTAGCTGACCAATGAATTTCTCTTCCTGATCCCTGTGATTAGCTGATAGTGTTAATGGTTCTCTCACCATTTCTTTCAGATCTGCCTCTCTCAAGAAAACCGCGCTGCACTTTCTTCCCTTTCAATTTATTGCCCCAATTCCAACCTCCAAAGCCTCTAATGTTTTCTTGCCTCTCAAATCTGTGAACACATTTCCTGAAACTTCATGTTTAAAACCCTCTAATCAGGTTTAACTCCTGCCAGTGAACAAACACACATTTATCAAACTCTGTGACTGTGCCAAAGGTTAATTCTCCTCGTCTTTCACAATTTGTCAGTAATGCTACCACCCTCCTGCGCTGTCATCCAGCTGGATGGGGCTGTTCATACCAACCTCACCATCCAACCAGCAGATAAAGGTGGTGCAGTGGTAGTTTGGCGCACTGACCTCTACACCGCTGAAGCCAGACGCCAACTCGAAGGCACCTCCTCCTGCCGCCCCCCGACCATGACCCCACCCCCCCATCACCAAACCGTCATCTCCCAGACCATACAGAACCTCATCATGTCAGGAGATCTCCCACCCACAGCTTCTAACCTCATAGTCCAGGAACCCCTCACCGCCTGATTCTACCTCCTTCCCAAGATCCACAAGCCAGACCATCCTGGCCGACTCATTGTCTCAGCATGCTCCTGCCCCACCTCATCTCCACCTACCTTGGCACTGTCCTATCTCCCCAGTCCAGGAACTCCCCACATAGGTTCGAGACACCACCCACGCCCTCCATCTCCTCCAAGACTTCTGTTTCCCCAGTCCCCAATGCCTCATCTTCACCATGGATATCCAATCCTTCTACACCTCCATCCACCATGACCAGGGCATCCAAGCCCCTCCGTTTCTTCCTCTCCCAACGTCCCAACAGTACCCTTCCACCGGCACTCTCATTCATTTGGCTGAACTGGCCTTCACCCTTAACAATTTTTCCTTCAAATTCTCCCACTTCCTCCAGACCAAAGGGGTAGCCATGGGAACCTGTATGGGCCCCAGCTATGCCTGTCTCTTTGTTGGCTACGTAGAACAGTCCATCTTCCGTAGTTACACCGGCACCACTCCCCACCTCTTCTCCGCTATATTGGTGACTGCATTGGCGCCACCTCGTGCTCCCACGAGGAGGTTGAGCAATTCATCAACTTCACCAATACATTCCACCCTGACCTTAAATTCACCCGGACCATCTCTGACACCTCCCTCCCCTTCCTGGACCTCTCCATCTCCATTAATGATGACCGACTTGACACTGACATTTTTTACAAACCCACCAACTCCCACAACTACCCGGATTACACTTCTTCCCACTCTACCTGCTGCAAAAATGCCATCCCATATTCCCAATTCCTCCGCCTCTGCCGTATCTGCTCCCAGGAGGACCACTTCCACCACAGAACACACCAGATGGCCTCCTTCTTTAGAGACCGCAATTCCCCTTCCCACGTGGTTAAAGATGCCCTCCAATGCAGATCCCGCCCATCCGCCCTCAAACCCTACCCCTCCAACCGTAACAAGGACAGAACCCTCCTGGTGCTCACCTTCCACCCTACCAACCTTCGCATAAACCATATCATCTAAAGAGATTTCCGTCACCTCCAAACGGACCCCACCACCAGGGATAAATTTCCCACCCCACCCTTTTCCGCCTTCCACAAAGACCATTCCCTCCGTGACTAGCTGGTCAGGTCCATGCCCCCCAACAACCCACCCTCCCTTCCTGGCACCCTCCCCTGACACTGCAGGAATTGCAAAACCTGCGCCCATACCTCTTCCCTCACCTCCATCCAAGGCCCCAAAGGAGCCTTCCACATCAATCAAAGTTTTACCTGCACATCCACCAATATCATTTATTGTATCTGTTGCTCCCGATGCAGTCTCCTCGACATTGGGGAGACTGGACGCCTCCTAGCAGAGTGCTTTAGGGAACATCTCTGGGACACCCACACCAATCAACCCCACCGCCCTGTTGCCCAACATTTCAACTCCCCCTCCCAGTCTGCCAAAGACATGCAGATCCTGGGCCTCCTTCACTGCCGCTCCTTCACCACCCGACGCCTGGAGGAAGAACACCTCATCTTCCGCCTCGGAACACTTCAACCCCAGGGCATCAATGTGGATTTCACCAGTTTCCTCATTTCCCCTTCCCCCACCTCACCCCAGCTCCAACCTTCCAGCTCAGCACCGCCCTCATGACCTGTCCTACCTGCCTACCTTCCTTTCCACCTATCCACTCCCCCCTCCTCTCTGACCTATCACCTTCATCCCCACCCCCATTCAACCATTGTACTCTTTGCTACTTTCTCCCCACCCCCACCCCCTTCTCATTTATCTCTCCACTCTGCAGGCACCCTGCCTCTATTCCTGATGAAGGGCTTTTGCTCGAAACGTCGATTTTCCTGCTCCTCGGATGCTGCCTGACCTGGTGTGCTTTTCCAGCACCACTCTAATCTAGACTCTGGTTTACAACATCTGCAATCCTTGTTTTTACCCTGTTCATGCCCAGTTTCATCAATGACCTTCCCTCCATCATAACATCAGAAGTAGGGATGTTTGTTCATGATTGGACAATATTCAGCATCATTCACGACTCCTCAGATCTTGAAGCACTCCATATTCAAATGAATCAAGATCTGGGCAATATTCAGACTTGGGCTGACAAGTGGAAAGTAAAATTTGCTTCACACAAATGCCAGGCAATGACCATCTCCAATAAGAGACAACCTAACTACTGTGCTTTGACATTTAGTGGTGTTACCATCACAGAATCCTCCACTATCAACATCCTTGGGGTTACCATTGACGAGAAAGTCAACAGAGAGAAAGTGAGCACTGCAGATGTGTGGTGCTGGAAAAGCACAGCCAGTCAGGCAGCATCCGAGGAGCAGGAAATTCGATGTTTCGGGCATAAGCCCTTCATCCGGAATCTTGATCAAGTCCACCTGATGAAGGGCCTATGCCCGAAACATCGATTCTCCTGCTCCTCGGATGCTGCCCAACTGGCTGCGTTTTTCCAGCACCACACACTTCGACTCGGAGAGTCATATAAACACTCATCATATAAACAGAGTGGCTACTAGAGTAGGTCAGAGGTTAGGAATACTGTGACGAGTAATTCACCTCCTGACTCCCCCAGGAGTCTCCATTCTCCATAAGGCACAAGTCAGGACTATGATGAACTACTCCCCACTTGCCTGGATGGGTGAACCTCCAACAAAACTCAAGAAGCTTGACACCATCCAGGACAAAAGCACCCCACGTCCAAATGCATCCACTCCCTCTACCATCGACACCTGGTAGCAGCAATGTGTACTGTTTGCAAGATGCAGAGCAGAACTTCACCAAAGATCCTCAGATGGCACCTTCCAAACTTATGATCACTTCAATCTGAAAGGACAAGGGCAGCCAATACATGGGAAGCCTACCACTTGCATGTTCCTTTCCAAGACACTAACCATCTTGACTTAGAAATATACCTTGTTCCTGTGTTGTCACTGGGTCAAAATCCTGGAATTCCCTTGTTAAGGGCGTTGTGGTTCAACCTACAAGAAAGTAGCTCCCATCACCATCTGAAAGGCAACTAGGGATGGAAAGTGATTGCTGGCTATCCAGCAATGCCTATGTCCTATGAATGAATAAAAAATATGTTTTTTGTTTTATTTGTCTGATGGAGATTTATTCGGCTTCCCTTTCTGCTACTACATGGTTTTCTCTGCCCCAGAAATTTATCCTTATGATCTGTGCTGTTCTTGACACTAGGTGTCTTGACCATTCATCCATGCCATTGCCAAGACTACTGCTTCCAAGTTTGTAACATAGTCCAACTCCACTCTTGCTTTAATTCGTCTGCAGCAGAAACCTTCATCTATCCCTTTGTTATCTCTAGGTTTGACAATTTCAATGCCTTCTACTTTGGATCCTACATAATTTAGAATTCATCCAAACTATGTTCTTGAATCAGAACTCACAGCATGTTCTGTTTACCCATCACTCCTTGTAAATTGGCCCCTAGTTCAGAAACAACCAGCATTGTTTTTGGTCACTCATGGGATGTGGGAATCGCTGGTTGAGCCATATTTATTGTTGCTTTTGAAAAGAAGGTGGTGAGCAGAATTCTTGAGCTGATGCCATTCCAGTCAATAGACTGAGGATCTTATGCAGAGATGGACAGCATGGTGGCTCAGTGGTTAAGACTGCTGCTTCATAGCACTTGGGACCCGGGTTCTATTCCAACATCAGGTAACTGTCCGTGTGGAGTTTGCACATTCTCCATGAGTCTGTGTGGGTTTCTAGGAGGTGCTCTGGTTTTCTCCCTTGGTCCAAAGATATGCAGGTTAGGTGGATTGGCCATGCTAAATTTCTAATATTGTCAAGGGATGTGTAGGTTAGGTAGGTCAGTCAAGGGAAATGCAGAGTTAAAGTGATAAGGGTGGGTTGGGGAAGGGTGGATCTGCTCTTTGCAGGGTCGATGTGGACTCAATGAGCCAAATGGCCTGCTTCCACACTGTAGAGATTCTATGATTCTATGTCCTTGAGCTGAGATGACTGACCTCTAACAACCATGAGCATCTTCTATTGTGTCAGGTATGACTCCAATCAGCAGAGAGATTTTGTCCTAATTCCCATTGATTCCAGTTCTGTTAGTGCTCTTTGATTCCATATCGGGTTGAATGTGGCCTTGTTGTCAAGGGCAGTCACTCTCACTTCACTTGTGGAATTTAGCTCTTTTGTCCCTGTTTAAATAAAGGCCACAATGAGTTCAGGAGCTGAGTGGCCCTGGCAAAACTGGGGATCACTGAGCAGGTGCTGCTTGATAGCACTGTTGATGACACCTTCCATTTACTGAGGATCAAGAGGAGACTGATACAGTGTTAATTGGCTGGTTGGACTTTATCTGCTTTTTGTCTACAGGACATACCTGGACAATTTTCCACATTGTCAGGTAGATGCCAGCATTATAGTTTGTTTAGAGATATCATAAATACTACAGGTATTAAATATTTGGATTTTGTGTCACACTGTGGAAATAGTATAAGCTTTTTTCAGATTTTCTTCACTATCCTTCCTCCAACAGTATCTCTTCTGTTGGCAGGGCAGGGCAGAGCAGGGTAGGGCAGGGTAGGGCAGGGTAGGGCAGGGTAGGGCAGGGAAACCCAAAGGTATCACCATGGCTCCAGGCAAAGCCACTCCTTTTTCAATCTGCCAGGAGGTACATTCAAGCATTGTGGCAACTTGCAGTATTAATTTGAATGCCTTAATTGGTTATATACACGCACTAGGTAACACACTGGCAACTGACAAACCAGTTATTTCAAAGTTGTGACAGCTGGGTCTAAATTTATTGCAGTCAGAAAACAGTCAGGCAGCTTTTAACAATTCATTAACTTTTTTGTCAGTTTGGCTTGCTGGATAACACTCTTGCACTCAGAATCAGAAATTTGAAGATTCAAGTTTTATTACAGAGACTTGAGCACAAGACACATAAAAGTCTAAGCCAGCACTTCAGTGTCATTCAAAGGGAGTGCTACACTGTTGGTAGTGCCAAGTTTCAGATCAAACTGTTGAACTGAAGCCCCGACTGCTCTAAATGATGGAGATAAAATAACCTGATGGAGCTACTTTGCCTAAGTGTACCATCCAATATTTATCCCTCAATAAAGCACAGTATCACATTGCTGTTTGTAGGATATTGCTGTGCACAAATTGATGGATGTGTTTCCTACTTTACAACGATGACTGCACTACTCCCTTGGATGTGAAGTGCTTTGAGATGTCTTAAATCAAATTTTAAATTTTCAGGTTATTCTATTGAATATGCAAGTTAAAAATTGCAATAAATAAATTAGAAATGATCATCCGACTACTTCACAAGATCATTTAGGTGCAATGAAGATTCTCTTCACTGCCAGGTGAAGCACATAATATTAAGATTTCTGTAGCATGACAACATTTAGTGGAAATGTTACAACATGAGCAGCCATCTTTGGACTTAAGCAGCCTGTGATTTCTTGCACATACATGCACATGGTTCCTCAGCCATTCCCACAAGCAGAAAATTTGTGTATAATTTTGTAGCCAACAGACCCAGTTGATTATACTCCATGGCAACATATTGCTGTTAATCATCCACAGTAACCTAGCACAGCTGCAAAGCATTCTCGGACACACCAAATTCAATCAACTTTAACCAGAATTAAAAAATGATGTTGCCTTTCCTTCTCTGGCAGAATCTACACTTCCAGAAAATGGAAGCTTATGCTCTTTCTGATGGACTTTGCTCCACCTTTATTCTCTGCTTGTGTGATTGTCATATCCATTGTGTATTTCCAGCTATCATTTTACACTTACATTTCAACCACATTCTACCTTTTGCTTTCAGTTTCATCTTCCACTTTTCTTTCTCTGTGGCTGGATCGCTAACACTGTTTCAGCTCTCGACACATTCTTTTACATTCTTTGATTCCTTTCTGGTCAAGATAATCTTTCATACCTTCTAATAAATTCACGTTTTTCTTTTTGATCAGCAGCTTTAACCTTGAACCTTCTGCATTGCAGTATTTAACGTTCATTTCCTTTCCCTCTTTCTTTTGAAGTGCTTATTCATTCTTAAGCTTTCAGTTCCAAAGAAGGACCTTAAAAATATTCACCTTTTCTTTTCACTGACAGATCTGCTGTGGGTTTTTTTTTGCCTTTTTATTCATTTCAGATTTAAAGCATTTGAGCTTCATTTTTAACTTTATACTGGTGAGTTTTCACTTTTGCCAATTCAATTGTAAACCTTTGCCTCCCTGGAATGCATTGCAGGAAATTGCAAATCCATTAATTTTACTGGATAGAAAACTAGAGGTTACCCCAACCTATTTTCTTCAATAAATGCTCCCCAAGGGTAAAATTTTGTGCTGAGGATTCTAAGTAGAAATGACTTCTTTTCTCTATATTTTTATCAGTTGCCTGTAATATTATTAGAGTGCACATGCACAGGATATCATAGAAAAGAATGAAAATGGAATTGCACGTCATGTTATCATCTTCCATGACATACTGAAAACTCTAACAATTTCCTCTTTAATTAATGGAATAAAATTGCGACAGCTTGCCTATGAATGCAAACAATTTTTGAATAATTTGGGAATTATTTGCAAGGAATACCTCCCTATGCATTTTTTAACAGGCGGTTTTTGTTTTGTAGGCAGCAGTTTGATGAAAGCATAATGTGCTAACATCTTGTCCGTATATAATATGTTCCATTTTACCTCATCTGGTATTTTCTCCCCTCTGCTAACAATTCTTGTTCATGCTGGGATGCAATTGCATACATCTAGCTGCCTCTTTCAACATATATAGCTGGTAAGAGAGTGTTAGCAGGTATTCAACTGTTTTGCAAGGTTATTCAACAGCAAAGCCTCATCATTCCGTCAGCCAGATTCCAGATGTAGTAACTTTCCTGTAGAAGTGAGTCGGTAATAATCAGGAAAAAAGAACTTGAACGAATACTTGCTATCGCTTGAAATCCAGTTTTGGTATCAAACATTCCTAAGTTCATTAACTTTGTTAAAACACATATCTTAAACAGACAGTATCTTCACACCTTTTCATATGGAGTGTATGATTTTAGCTTGACTTTTCCCTTTCTCTCACCTGTCATTCTGATTATCTTTATCACAGAACTTACCTATTGAGCTTCTGGGTTTCAAGGCGACCTAACCTGGATTAAAGGCAAACTATGGTCAACAAATGTCGTAGCTGATTTTAATGAACTGACAGATTACATCGATAATACCATCAGTTAATGTAATGTAGATGAAATTTCAGAAAACGTGAAAAGATATCTCTCAGAAAGCTGATAGTGACATCCAGACATATAAAACAAGAAGAAATGCAATAGTAAAGATGGAAAATCTTAGGAGCAAGTTACTGCAGATGATGGAATCTGAAAACAAAAACGTTGGAGATCACAGCAGGTCATGCAAAATCCATGGAGAGAAAGCAAGCTAATGTTTTGAGTCTAGATGACTCTTCATTGGAGCTGTAGAGAAATGTGGAGGGACCAGCATTTATGCAATACTAGGGAAGGGTGGGGGCATTTGAACCTAAGCCCCTCCCTCTATACTAAATCTTAAATAGGAGCATGAGTGAAATTGGATCAATCTTGGTCAAAACTTTGCTCTTGCTGTATAAAAATAATTATAGATCATACATAGATCATATAGGTGTGACTATTGGGAGCACAATATCATAATTCTCTGATGACATATTTTGGTAAAAGACTTTTGGTGGCAGTGAATTGGTAAGACGAATGGCAGACAACTGGAAAATGAAAAATGTAAAGTGATGCACTTTTTTGAAGAAGAAAAGAACAGCAAAAGGAAACATGAAACATAAAAGAAGAAGTGTAGGAAATTGAGACATTTGGTATGCAAACACATAGTTCCCTAAAAGTATGAATGCATTTAAATAAAAAATGATTTTAAAAACACTGAAATTGTTTTTAAACAGTGGTAGAACAAATAAGAATACAGATTTATGATAAATTTGTACAAAGCAAACGTTCAGCCAAACTTGTAGGATTATGTACAGTTTTGATTGTATACTATTGAAAGATCTTTAAAGAAATGTAGTACATATAATGTTCCAGTTTACTAGCATGGTATCCAGGTTGTAAAAATTATAGCTACGAGGATAGACTCACATGTAAAGGGAGAACTTCCATTAGAGCAGAAGTGCTAATATTGTGTTATGTTTGACTTTCAGTGTGTCAGTCATCACTTAACAGACATATTCCTGTTATCATCATTGTATCATGGCATGTGATCTAAGGGTGTAAAGATCTCATACTCCATCTTAACTTGGATCACTTGAAGCATTCTGTCCTGGATGCATGCACCTCTTGTTGTAAACTATGAGCTTAATGTTACCCCAGACACTAATGTGCTAAAGAATGTAATATTTTTGCATAATAGTTGTAATAATTGTCTATTGGGCTCTACAATACAATGATATTTAAAACAAGTTTCCTATGCTATGGGAAATAACATAAGCATTTCTGCCTCAGATAAATCCCCTATTGAAGACCAACCAAACATAATAGAGAATTCTGACATTTCTCACTCTTCAACAGCATCAGTTTCTTGAGTATATTAAGTTGGCCAGATCAGTAGGTGGGCATTATCCACAAAGAAAACAGAGCACGTTATTTTTGATTAGAATATAAGTTCTTAAAAGATAAAACACATTTCTATTATTGCCTTAATTAAAAGAGAGGAAATAAAAGACCAGTGCACCTTTGAGATGGAACACAAAGGAATGAATATAATTCAGAAGCTCGAAGGTAGAAAGCTCTGTACTTGGTGGTCGATACATCAGTGACAGTTTCTCAGATCATCAGCTGCAAAGCCTTTCTTCTTAAAGAAGGTGCAGTTTTAAATGTAAAGTAAAAGAAATGTAGATTAAGGTGTCTCAGAAATTCAATTTTTTTTACATGACTGTTAAAATGTTCAATAAGACAATATTTATGCCCAGTTTCTTATGTTATGGGAAATAACAAGCATTGCAGCGTCAATTAATAATCCCTGTTGAAGGCAAACTTACATCAACTAAGCAAATATCAAATAAAGTTTTTTCAAGCAGATTAAAGGTGAACAGATGAGACTGTTTTGTAGGTTAGCGAGTGAGTGAAATGGAATTATTAATTTTACATGAGTAACAAAACAATGAGAGTTAGAATATATTTTGTGCACAGATGATATTTGGAGCATGGGATATTTTGGTAGAGGGAATAAAAGGAAGATCAGCTAAATGTTTGCAGTAGGGGAAGGTACAGGGCTTTGCAGACTGTGTAGGTAGTGTGAATAGGTTTCACCTGTTCTCACAAATAGCTTTCAAAAGCTGTAAATATCTATGCTTTAATCTGTGGGCTCCAAATATGTTGCATTTAAAATTTATTTTATGAAAAAGAACATTCTGGTGCAAATGGTGAAAATCAGCCCACAGTTACATTAAGATGAATGGCTTACAGTAAATTCTACAGTGAAAAAAATATTTACAATCAGCCTTTTGTTCTCTCAGACTAATTGGGTTTCAATGCCTTACAGTATTCCAACCTTTATTCAGAAGAATGCATAAATTGTTTATTATAATAATAAAGAAGTAACTCCTCATGTTGTTCAAGATGCCGAGCAATTAATCATTCTTCGTTAACCTTAAAGAAAATGTTATTATTTACAATAATACCATGAAAAGTGATAATCTATTGCATAACATATTATTAGCATGAAATCACTGACTGTTTTATGCATGTAGTTCACCACTAAGAATGCACTATGATCTCTGGTGTAATACCTACTCTTTTGTAATCACTAATTGCAGCATCCTATATACATCTCATCATTCCTGGTCACACTCGATAAAATAACCTCTAATCTAATGTGTATGTTTGAGCAACTAATCATTTCCCAAATGTATTTAATTTGCCACTCCTGCTGGCAAAAATGTTGGACAGATCCTAAAGAAATCATTATTAAATTTTATGCTTAATTTGTCCTGAATTCAAACTTAAGCAATGTGAAACTTACAGGAATAAACAAATGTTTTCATATCTGAAAAATAAAGCAGTACATTTGAAATCAATTACATTTGAACAGCAAAACGATTTGGAAGAAGTAACTGAAATTAAAAAAAAGACATTCTTTTCACAGTATATAATGTAAAAATGATTTATTAGGTCTGAAAGTTGGATAGAGTCATACAGTAATACTGCATGGAAACAGGGCCTTTGGCCCAACTCATCCATGCCAACTAGGTTTCATAAACTGAACTAGTCCTATTTGTCTGCATTTGGCCCATATCCTTTGAAACCTTTCCTTTCCATGTACCTGTCCAAATGTCTTTTAAATATTGTAACTGTACTCCCTGTCTCTATCACTTCCTCTGGCAGCTCATTCCATATATGCACTGCCCTCAGCATGAAAAAGTTGCCCCCCCCCCCCCAGGTCCCTTTTAAATCTTCTCCCTTTCACCTTAAACCTGTGCCTTCTGGTTTTGGACTCCCATACCCTGGGGAAAAGAACTTAGTTATTCACATTTTATATGCACCTTGTGATTTTATAAATCTTTTTGAAGTTACCCCTCAGCCTCCTTCGCTCTTGGGAGAAAAGCCCTGGCCTACGCAGCCTCTCTTTATAACTCAAACCTTCTAATCTCAGTAGCATCCGAGTAAATCTTCTTTGCATCCTTTCCAGTTGAATAACATCCTTCCTATTGCAGGGCCAGAGTTGTAGGCAGTATTTCAAATGTTGCCTTACCAATATCTTGTACAGCTGTAACATGACGTCCCAACTCCTATACTCACCGATAAAGGCAAGCAAACCAAACATCTTCTTCACCACCCTGTCTACCTGTGATGCTACTTTCTAGGAGCTATGTGACTGCACCCCTAAGTCTCTCTATTCGACAATAGTCTCCATCTCCCTAACATTAACTATGTAAGCCCTGTCCTGTTTTGTCTTACCATAATACATCACTTTGCATTTATCTGAATTAAACTCTATCCATCATTCCTTGGCCCACTGGCCCACTTGATCAAGATCCTGTTGTACTTTTAGATAACCTTCTTCACTGTCCACTATACCACTAATTTTGGTGTCATCCACAAACTTAATGACCATGCCTCCTATATTCTCATCCAAATCGTTTATATAAATGATGAACCCAGCACCAATCCTTGTGGCACATTGTTGTTCCAGGCCTCCAGTTTGAACAACAACCCTCTATCACCACCCTCTGACTCTTACTGTGAAACCAATTTTGTATCCAGTTGGCTAGCTCTCCATGGATTCCATGTGATCTAACCTTATTAACCAGTCTTCTATGTCAATACCTTGTTGAAAGCCTTGTTAATGTCTGTGTAGACAACGTCTGCTGTTCTGCCTTCATTTATCATATTGATCATTTCTTCAAAAAACTCAATCAAGTTTGGGAGACATAATTTGCTACACACAAAACCATGCTGATTATCCCAAATTAGTTCTTGTTTTTCCAGATGCATGTAGATCCTGTCTCTCAGAATCTCCTGTAACAACTCATCCACTACTGATGTTAGGCTCACTTTTCTGGATTTTCCTTGCAGCTTTTCTTAAATAATGGTACAACATTAGCTTCTTTGCAATACAGCACTATATTATTGAAATCTGCAATCATTTCGGGTGACTAAAGGTGTAATCTATGAAATACCCTTAAGTACAGAGAGAAGATTCAGTGTTTCCTGATGCAAATAGAAGACAGTTTTTCTGTGTCAGACTGAAACTGTCATATGCCAATATGATGCTTCTGCCACTTAGAGTTTTGGAGTTTGTCTTTTGGGATGTAATTATCTGTCTTTATTCTAAAATCAGACAGCTTGATGATGTCAGACTGTCACTGCAATGATGTGTTGAGATTATCTCAAAATCCAGTGCAGCAACAATAAAACAGTTGTGTTAATTCATAGTATTTCCATGTTCAATGCTTCAATACAAAGATGTGCAAGTTAAGTGGATTAACCATATTAAATTACCCATAGTGTTCAGCGATGTGTAGGTTACGTACATTAGCCATGGGAAAGGCATTGTTACTGGGAAAGGGTAGGGAGGTGGGTCTGGGTGGGATGCTCTTTGGAGGGTCGGTGTGGACTTGTTGGGCTGAATGGCTTGTTTCCACACGGTAGGGATTCTATCTACATCTAAATCCATTTGAAAACTTGCAAATAATTATGCTATCTGTCCATTTCAGTTTATAATATCAAATATTTAGTTGACAAAGGAATATAGACAGTTATTTAACTCTACAACTGGTGCGTATTCCAGTTTTATTTACTCAGGTCATAGATTGTAGCTTAGCCCACAAATGTGGCACCTCATGCATTTATCGATTCTTCTGCCTATCTATTCCTCTATCTATCTCTCTTTTTCTCTAGTAACAATGTGATTGTATTACTGTTTTAGATCTTAAAATGTTGCATTCATTCCTTGCTGTGAGTTATATTAGGATGATCCTAATTGCTTACAATAGGATTGTCCCAATTGCAGACTGAAAATATACTTGGGATTTTCTACTTTCGCTGCGAGGGATTTGTATTTTTAGAAAACCTAGTAAATGTATCATGGAAAATATCGAAGTAAATATTGGATTGGGAGAATACAAATAGCTCTATTTTGCTCAGAGCCAATGACGGTGGTGGAGTATATCATCTGGCTCTGGGCATAAATTCTACATTGAGTAATGCAAAACGCCAAACCTGATCATTTATTATGTTGCTCCTTTAGATTACAAGTTTACACATATCTATTTTCACTCATAATCTCTTTCCTCTTTAGTTTATATCACAATTTCTCTCCAATGATTTATCTCTTATGTGGGGGAAAGTAACAGATTCCAGGAAGATGTTTAGAAGCAGAAAGTTGGCAGGTATAATTTAACAAACTGATTCATTTTGATAACAAGAATTAAGAGAGGCAAAATGAATTTAATGGTGCAGTACTAAAAGGAGAAGAGAGGTCTAATGGTTGCTGTACATAAATCTTTAAAGTTAGGTTGGAGAAATTGATTAGGCTGTTTAAAAAACGGCATATGGAATCCTTGTCCTCTCGCACTTCTATTTTACATTTGCAACAATATTTCACCCAAAAGCCATTTTCCTGGCAGATAGTTTGAAAAGACCCTTCAGATTAATCTTGCAACCAATGACACAAGACCAGTATTTCAGAAACTAGCTGTTTTAGTGCAGGCTTCAGATAAGGTAAACACAATTTTAGTTATTTGGTGATCTGCAATAACCTACAGCGCACTAGATTTACAACAACGGTAGACTTTCTGACAATATTAATTAACAGAGATACCTTTGTCTCTTCAATGGCTGAACCGTAACCTAATCCATACACTCACTTTTGCTCCATATCCCTTCGTACGTTTGATTAATAAAAATCTGTGGGCGATTTTAAAATTTTCAAATGATTGAGCATCAACTATGGTTTATAAAAGTGAGTTCTAACTTCTGCCATCCCTATCCTTTTTGTGTCTGGCTGTACATTTTAGAATATGTCTCCTCATCCTAGATTCCCTAACCTGGAGAAATGGTTTCTATATGCTCACTTGCTTTTCCCTAAGCTTTCGTCAATTCAACCCCTAATATTCTAAATTCCAAGAAATATAACGCTGGTTTGTGTTATCGCTCCATGTACTTTAACCCTTGGAGTCCAGGTATCATATCTGTAAATCAATGCTGTCTTCTGAGGCTAATATATGCTTCCTAAGGTGTGGTACCGACAACTGCTCACAGTAATTCTGTTTGTTACACTTGGGAAACATATTTATAGAAACAAGGCATACTAAATTGCAGGGTATACACAATGAAAGCTGTGTTTTTTGCCTTATATCAGTTATGGGAGGGCAAAGTACAGTAAATGTTGTGTGCTTAACCTTGTAGAATCACTTCAGAGCTGTTCTTCCCAAATTAGTGACCATCCACCTTGAAGTGTAAATTCTGTCCTACGGGTTTCCTGTAATAGATTACAAGGGTGCAGCTGCATAACAGAAGATATTTGAGCAGCATATTTTGGAAAGTGTTTAAAGTGTGCAATCTGAAAGTAATAACTGAAAAGCTGAGTTTTGGCAAGGAACACAGTGTGGATTTGGCTTAGGTACAGCATAAAGATGATGCTAGATATACAGTAACATATTTTCATCCCGTATAGACTTGGCAGATTGTTGAGACAATGTAGTTGGGTCTAGTGTTGCAGCTTTTTCTTCTCAATTTAATTCACTGCTGAAATATTACCCTTGAGAGTTGCTGGAGATGCTCCTTATCAGCTGTGGCTCAGCAATTCATATTTTTGCCTCTGACTCAAAGGCTCACTCCAGAGACGTGA
Source organism: Chiloscyllium plagiosum (assembly GCF_037043375.1). Lineage (NCBI taxonomy): Eukaryota > Metazoa > Chordata > Chondrichthyes > Orectolobiformes > Hemiscylliidae > Chiloscyllium > Chiloscyllium plagiosum. Next base: position 29,281,160 of record NW_028270140.1, read on the forward strand.
GCATTAAAACCAAAGCTGACACTCCCAATGCAGTGTAGAAGAAATGCTATACTATCAGACATGTTTCTTTCAGATTAGACATTCATCATCATCATCATCATAATCATCGGTAGATGAGGATGACTTTTTTCCACACTCAGGGTGGGGCCATAGGTGGCTGTACAGACTGATGCAGCTTCTGTAGGCTCTGTTACACTTGGAGCAGAAGGTGGTGGCAGAAAGGGGTGAGTGGGGCATTGGTGTGGCAGCGCAATCCTTGTGTTGTTTTTGCCTGGCTTCAACTGTTTTCTTTACGGCAAGTCTTGATGTGCTCGTCACCTTCCCAGATACTCCTCTTCCACTTTGGACAGTCTTGGGCCAGTGATTTTCAGGTGTCTGTAGGTACGCCACTCTTCACCAGTGAAGCCCTGAGGGTATCCCTATAGCACTTCCTCTATCCTCCTGAGGCCTGCCTTCTGTCTCAGAGCTGGGAGTAGAACACCTGCTAGGGGAGTCTCATGGGTCAGTCATGTGGACCATGTGCCCAGCCGATTAAGAGTGGTCAGATGCCGGGGTGTTGGTCTGGTTGAGGATGCTAATGTTGGTGCATCTTTCTTCCCAGCAGATTTACAGGATCTTGCGCAGCCAGCATTGGTGGTACTACTCCAGTGCCTTGAGGTGTCTGCTCTAACTGTCTGTGTCTTAGAGCCAGATAGGACGGCAGGAACCACCACAGCTTTGTAAACCTTGAGCTTGGTGTCAGATCTGATGTTGTTGTCCTTGAACAGCAGGTTCAGTTGTGCCACAATCGCTAGAACAGTCAGGTCTTACATTTATGGCAGTATTCTTTTTTGTATCATTGATCTTGGTAAATGATAAGGGTTGGGCTGATATCCAGTAATACTTGAGAGGACCTTCTCAACCTCGTTTATGCTGATAATTTACATTGGATCCAGGTTCTGAGGCAGGTTACCCTTATTGGGGTCTAGGTCCATCAGATTTTCAGGTATTGTATAATTGGTAGCAATAGTCAGTTGCTGCCTCCTGACTTGTCGACCCTGTGCCATCTGCTGGACTGGAATAGGATTTCCAAACCGGATACACCTCTTGACTTCACAACAGGTCACTGCAGGATTCCTCATCACTAAACAACTCCACTTTTCTTGAGTAGTCACGCAACTATATATCAGGTTGAACAGTATCACCAAGTGAGCTGCTTGCCTGCACATTATCCACCAATCTTTTAGCTTCAAGGAACTCCCATATGTGTGAACAATTATTGAAGGCTGCCTCCAGCTACTGGTTAACAGCATGGATGGGATCATACGTGTCTGGCTGCTTGATGACTGTGGGGGTCAGGAACTCAGACATCCTGTATCTTATTCCAACCCTTTATTCTTTGACTTTGGAGGAATTGCATTGTTTGGTTAATCCTGTCAGCCATGAGAGCATTCCACATTTTTCTTCTTGATCCTTATCTTTGGATCCTCTTGACCACCCTCTCGAAAGCCTGGCATAGCCTTGTGTGATGCTTGATATCACAGTCATTAGCCTGACCATCTCCATCGGAGAGTATGGTGAGCCCAAAGAGATGGTCCATGGGAAAGAATGAGGCTTGTCCAAAGGAGTGTGCAGAATGACCTGTGGATGAATGTGGGGTACAATTATAAGTATAAAACAGCTCTAGATGGTACTCAGGCCACATTGTTTACTCTCAGGAAGGAAAGCACATAGACAGTCATGCAGGATAAGCATGAATTGTTTGCACATCCATTACCTGAAGCCGCGGAATAGACTAGATGGGTTGAATGGCCTATTTTTGCTCCTTCATTTTGTGGCCTTACCTTCTTGATAGTAGGGAATGGTGTGGCTCTCAACAAGGCCATAGATCTTAAAAAGATCGAGGAGAATCATGTTGTTGAAGTTGCATCTTGATCTTTACCAATCCGCCATGGAACTGTAAAAAGGCCAAACCAATCAGGTTGAATAGGCTGAGACTCTTTTTCCTGGAGCGTTGGAGGCTGAGGGTGACCTTATAGAGATTTATAAAATCATGAGGGTCATGGATAGGATAAATAGACAAAAGTCTTTTCCCTGAGGCAGGGGAGTCCAGAACTAGGGGGCATAAATTTAGGGTGAGAGGGGAAAGATTCAAAAGAGACCCAAGGGGCAACTTTTTCACGCAGAGGGAGGTACACGTATGGAATGAGCTGCCAGAGGAAATGGTGGAGGCCAGTACAAATGCAACATTTAAAAGGCATCTGGATGGGTATTAGAATAGGAAGAGTTTGGAGAGATATGGGCCGGGTGCTGGCAAGTGGGACTAGATTGGGATATCTGGTCAGCATGGACAAGTGGGACTGAAGGGTCTGTTTCCGTGCTGTACATCTCTATGATTATGACTCTAAATATTAACATTCTGGCTGAAGTTAAGGCCCTCTGATCATGACTGGGAATAGCTTACCTGAACTTGGTTGAGTCCTGTGTCAATTATTTGGGGAAGACTCAACAATATATAATTACAATCAAGCACTTAATTGTTCTGTGTCACACATCCCACAGATATGGGACCTAGAGGAAAGAAACCCTGCTCCCTCGGGCTACCAGCCAAACATAGACAGTTCACTCTCTGTCTCTGGCAGTGTCACTGGGGGTGATGACTGCTACTGGTGATGCTTCAGGGAACGACCAGTGGATAGCTAGACACAGATAATTGGGACAGAATGTGAGTCGGGGGAGGGGCTCAGCAGGCATTTTGGAGGCTTCTTTTTATGATGGAGGTACGGCTTCCAGCGGCACACAATCGCCACAAACTTCTGTTGCCCCTCAAGGATAATTGATATCAAGAGGCTGACTACTGAGACTAATTAACATCCCACCAGTAGCAGGCTGAGCTTTTTGAGCCCTTCCTGCCACAGCCTTAACTGGTGACAGTTTCCCTGATGCCAGGAATCCAATATGGATGCTTCCACACAATTCTGCACACCAACTCCCTGCTTTACTATCATGCCTGCTGTAGTGAGTTCAACTGAATTCTGTTTGATAAATCTGTGAGCATCTACATAGAGGCAAGCTGGAGTAAAGCTTCAGATGTTTCGATCAAAAAGAAAACACCAAATACTAATTTTTATTTGTACAGATGAGGAAGAAGGTTCTTTTTTTAATTTAATTTTTATTTTCATTTTATTTTTATTTTGAAAAGCCAGCAAGTGTGAGTTTTTTTCTTTGTATCAAACTGGAAATTTCATTCCATCCCCAGTTGTACAAATTGTGGGAACTATGTTTTAAATAAAATGGCAAAAATCAATCTGTAGATACATACAAAATACTTGGAACAACATAACGTGTGATTTGAGAAAATAAGTGTAACTCATAGTGCTTCGTGGATTAAAAAAAGGTTTCCGGTTTGAACAGTTTCACCACGGCACAAAGCAATCAAGGTAAATGTTTGCAGATTTTACTGCATATTTGCTATGGCAACCAAACTACTTTGAGGGAAGCCCTTTGTGTGATGATGTCGACTATTTCTTAATCTGAGTACAGAGTACGTAAACAGCAAGGGCACACCCTGTGGGAAGCAGACACATAGGCATGTAACCTAGGGAATCCTGAATGTTTTTTACTAAGGTGAAAGTAAACAAAGGTGCCAGGTTTCTAAAAATACCAAACTCAGGAATCTTCTGTGTCAGATTTCAATGTATTGCTCTCAGATAAATCTGGAAGCTGTTTGAGTTAGAGACGGATGGGAACGATTGTATTAGTGAATGGTCTAATTCTGCTGCTCCAATTTAAATATCAAATGTAATAAAAACTATGAGCAGTCATGAATTGAAGAAAGACTGCAAACAGCAAACATAATGTCCTCATTCATCGCCTTCACAAAGGAGATGTTCTGTATATCTTTTCACTTCTTAGGACTTTAGGCTCCAGCTAATGGACTTGGCTGCATCCCAGTAAATCTTGTCAAACCAGTTCCATTTTCTCAATGGATTTTGGCAACACTGGGGAAAGCTACCATGTGTTAGCATGTCCAATCTGTCTTCCTTTCCACCTCTTTGACACTGAATGGTAGGATCATTTTTGTGAGAAGCAGGTGGCCAGCAATCTAGAATTTCTTAAATCTGTTTGCTTTGGTTACAAGGATGGGTAGTGTCTGGTCGCTGCAAATACTGTGCTTGACAACAGTGAAACTAGAATTGAAAACCTTTGAATTTAAAACTTGTTTGGCAAATTTCTGCTGAAATCACAAAGGTAAATGTGTGGGACAGTAAAGATTACAAGTTACACGTGGGTGTGTTATGCAATAATAGAAATATTTTATTTCTGTTTTCTATGTTTTGTTTCCACCACTTTCCTGTGTTGCCCATTTTTGGTAGCTGCATGGAAGGGTGGGGTGGAGTGTGATGGGGTTAGGAGGAGGGCAGTGTGGGAGTTGTTGTTGCATATGGCTGTCAGGTGGGGGCACTGATAGAACTTCATTGATAGGGAGATCTCAAAGAGTCATACAGCACCAAAACAGACCCTTTCGTTCAATTTGTCCATGCCAACCAGACACCCCAATCTGACCTAGTCCCATTTGTCAGCATTTGACCCATAACCCTCTAACCTCTTCTTATTCATATAAGCATCCAGATGCCTTTTAAATGTCGTAATTGAACCCCATGGCAGCAATGTACAAATTGGTTATAGCCTATTTTGCCGCCTCTTCCTCTGCCTCAGTATTGTCTGTAGCGACTCTATGCCTGTTATTCCTGTCATTGCAAACTTCACTAATGTTCAGCATTGCATAAATGCAGCAGCCCAGGACTATTTTGTAAATTATTTTATGGGATATGGGCATTGTTGGCTCGGTCAGCATTTATTTCCCTTGTGCAAAGATGATGGTGAGCCACTTTAGTGAACTGCTGCAGTTCATGTGGTGTTAGTAAAGCTATAGTGCTGTCAGGAATAGAATTCCAGTATCTTGACCCGTGGCAATGAAGAAAAGCACAATCGATCCAAGTCAGGATGGTGTATGCAGTGATGTTCTGATATGTTTGCTGCCCTTATCTGCTTTTTTGGAATCTCTGGCTTGTATTCAAATCTGTCCAGTTACATGGCAAACATCTTTACCAGGCCAATGGTTCAAAGGAACATCTTGTTGCCATGTGGATTTCATTTTACCTATCTTCAACACCTTTTTTCCATTCTTCTAGGTCAACTAGGATTCACTTTAAAAACATTCAAGGTTTCAGTGATGTCCATTTATCTAAGCTGCAAGACTGACACAAGCAGCAATGTTTCCCGACATACCTGCCTTAACTAGTCAGCAGGAACCTGCAGTAAATATGTGGGTTCATTCAGTCGGGGAACACACATATTTCACCAAACAAATCAACCCTGAATTTTTACAACAATTTTCCTACTCAGAATGATATGATGATGGGGTTGGCAGACGAATCAATGCGAGTGATGTTTCACATTTTGCATACTGGAAACATGAGTCAAGCCTGCTCTTCTGACGTTCTGTCTTTGTTCTGTCAATGGAGATAGAGCAATAGCTGTTCCCCCTTGTGTGGAACACAATTTGACTTTGTGACTTTGTAATCTGAGATATCATTAATATCATCGGGCTTGCTTTAAAAAGGTTAAGTCCAAAATGGCTTTGATAGTCACAGGCCATGCTGTCTGTGGTCTGGTTTCAGTCTGGGACTGCCGTGTGAAATAGCTTGCTGACAGCCTTCTGCATGACGTGAAGGTACCTCAGGCATTGATTCTCTAGGAACCTGTGGTTGGAGAGTTGGTCCTTGTATATGTGTTGGAAAAATAGTCTCCTGCAAAATGACTTCCTTGTCCCTTTCACTCAACATCTCATGCTCCATCTTGCCTTCAGCCTCACCAGACAACCCACAACAATAGTGAAACTGTTTTGGAAGTTGCCAAAACTTCTGAAGAGCCAGCACAAAAAAATCTTCTCAGATATCAGTTAAGAAAGTAATCTATAAAATTCCCAGCTGTTAATCTGTTTGGCAGGATTAAACAGCAATTAACCGATATGTAGTGGGCGAACTCTTTAAATCACTGCTGCTTAAGTGTCCTTGTTACCTCATAACCAGTAGTTTCTCATGTGGTGAGTCAGATGTTGCAGGAGCACAATATCATAAAAGGATCGCTAAAGTATAAACAGGACCCTGTTAACAGATATTAATAGTAAGTTAACAGATATTAATAGTAAGTATTTTGTGATCCCTTTAATGAAGCCAAAATATCTGAAAGTAATTCCTATGAGCAATTATCAAACAAAGGTTAATGTTAAATACATTTCTGCTATATGTTTTCTATGCTGATGGAGATACCCATGGTGGGCTATGTACCTCTGATGTGGATTGGCTCATAGGTACATTGATCGGTTTGGTTCCTGTTTCAATGCCTATACAGCAAGTGTAAGAGAAACGTTGGCTATGATCGAGATATTTTTCAAATCAACTTGTTTCAGAGATGTTATTATGCAACTTTGGAACAGGTGGAACTTAAATCTGGGCATCCTGGTTCAGAGTAAGGACAATTCCACTCACAAATCCTGCAGGTCATGATTTAAATAAAGTCTATTCTTCAACAATTAGTTTGTTAATGACTTTAGTTAATGACAATTGTCTTTAATCACGTGTGAGGTTCTTGATGCCTGTAAGTGGCTGTCTGTGATTAGTGGTCCTGTTCATGGATAAATATGCTGTTCTGGTCAAATACAAAGAGCTGTCAAAGACTTATTTGTGAATTTTGGATAAATATTTCTGGCCTCTGGAATAGTTGAACAATTGGTCACCTACATTGAATTTGAACCAGGTGCCAAGATGTCAGGTTTCATTTAAATATTGGGTATCAAATGATTTTAGGGTTGCATGTGCTTCTGAAATTAAAAGCAGAAAATTCTGGAGATATTGAGCAGCTCATTGACATGAAACATTTTCTGTCCACAGATGCTGCTTGATCTGCTGAGCATTTTAGATCTTTTCTATTTTAATTTTAGGCTATAAAGGAAAGCAAACTTATCCCTCCAGCTGAGCCATGGTAGTTCCAAGTTTGGTCTGTGTTAGTGAATCTGGACAAACTGCATAATTTGGCTTGTAATTCTTTTAGAAATGAGGTGTAAATCAGACATGATCTAATTGAATTGTAGGGCATGTTTGAGGTGTTCAATGTTCTTCACCTGATTTGGCATTCCATTGCATGCAATACAAATAGCGTCATTGTCCTTGAATTAACAAGAAAAAAATCAGGGAATGTTCTGCTGTTCATTAATATCCAGTGGATCACATTGTTAAGTCTGAGATTATGGCATTAAATGAGGACAACAATGCCTAGTTCTGTTAATAAGTTTATTTGACTTGTACCTTTTTAGTTATGAGAAAGGGTCTGAACTGAAAGAACCAGTAAACTGTTCAACCCCCAGATAGTGACAGATGTATTCATTCTGATTTACTTCAAATTTCTCACCTTTCTATTATTTGTTTATGTCAATCTACGATTTCTATCGATGAGAAATTTGTCTTTCAATGATGATTTTTATACAACCGTTTTCTTAACAAGTACAATTGTACAATCATTTCTGAGGAGGCTTTGCAATGTATTTCTAGCATTTTCTGATTTTACTGTGAAAGATGGAGAGCTGAGTTGGTAAGATGACATGTAACAAAATGATAAGACTTCAGTTTCAAATACCACTTACCAGTCAGCATGGCAGCAGTGGTGCGACACTGACTACCATCCTCTGGAACAAGGAGGGACAAATCAAACACTCCTGATCACTACCTATTAATACACATTATAAAACATATCTGCATGCCATAAAATGGCGCTCAGCCATAACTCCTACTGTTCAAAAAGCTAGGCTAACTCACAGGTATGGGAACCAGCTTTGATATTTTTGGTGCGATGATGTATTGGAGAAAATTGCCAGAAGACAAGCCCTTTATAAATTTTCTTTCTCGCCCTGTGTGCTGTCATGGTGCCATGTGGCTGATGTAAGAGTCTTTTGGGTATTCTTGCTTTGTACTACCAGCAGAGGTAGCTGTATACTGTGCTCAGTTACAATATGCTGTGCTTGAGGGAAAGAACAAGTCCAGTTCTGGGCACCATACTTTAAGAAAGATGAGAAGCCATTAAAGATTCAGACAAGATTTACAAAAATGGTTCAATGGATAAGGAACTTCAATTATGTGGATTGGAGAAGTATTGTTTTCCTTGCAGAAAGAAGGTTGGGAATGTTCAAAATCATGAGGTGTTTGAAAGGAATAGTTAGGGAAGAACAATCTGTCCCATTGCAGGAATAATTGAGAACAAGAGGTCAGAGATTTAAGGTAATTGGCAAAACAAGCAAATATGACATGAGGAAAACGTTTTTCACGTGGTGAGTGGTTAAGATCTGGAATGTGCTGCCTGAGAGTTTGGTAGACACAGTTTAATCAAAGCGTTCAACAAGGGATTGGATTGTTCTGTGAAAAGAAAAAAAGATAGGTTTATATGGAGACGGGCGATATGACAAAATTATGAACGGTACATTTGGAGAGGCAGCATAAACATAATGGGCTGAATGGCATCCTTCTGTGCTGCAGCAATTTGGAATTCCCAATCTCCTGCTACTTTTTCAGAAAATAATTAGAACCTTTAAAGAAATGGTGCAACCGATGTTTATGCCATCACTCCTTGGATTTCTGCTGAGCTTTTACAAAATGTAACAGAAAACTGGAAACCTTGCCTCCAACTGAAATTCTAATTCATAATTCCAAAATTAATAGTGCAGCTAAAGCGGTAGGAAGAGAATTAAAGACTTTTAGGCTTAATCAGACCAGGAAAAAAAAAATTAGAATCATGAAAACAGAAGATATTGAGCCAAAAGATATGTGTTGTTAAATTTAAAAATAAAGGCAATAAAGAGGTTAGGTAAAGAATAGGATGACTATGAAGGTTTTCAATGTATTTTGTATGTAATGTTGCTTTTAGTGATTAATCTCAACATTTAGAGAAGGAAGAAAGATTTGCATTGATATAAATTCTTCAATGACCATTGGATGTCTCAAAGCACATTATAATCAGTGGATTACTTCTGAAATAAAGCCATTGCTGTAATGTAAACTATCCCCAACAACTTTATTTCAGGAAAGTTGCCATTAAACTATTTTCAGATTGTTGGAGATTCCTGACGGTCCTATTGCCATTTTCAGAAAAACTGGTACATTTATACGGTAAGCTGCTTACTTTTCACAGCCACGTGGCCTCGCTGAGTCCATCAACAAAAAGTTTATATTACCCCTGTATAGCTGACTTTTAATTATCAAGTGTTCCATTTAAAAATAACCAAGTGTACAGTTTTATGCTTTAAGCAAGATAAAAGATTAGCTTTTAGTGCAACTATTGCTGAAGGTTGTTTAGGCAAAAAACCCAAAAGTTATCAGCTAAAATATAGATACAAAGATTTAGATTTCAAATTTTGATTCAGCTTTTACTCTCACGTGTACCCAAGTATGAGATACAAGAGAAAAGTGTATAATATCAGTATACATGGTATCATGATTAGATTCCCTACAGTGTGGAAACAGGCCCTTTGGCCCAACAAGTCCACACCAATCTTCCGAAGAGTAACCCACCGAGACCCATTTCCCTTTGACTAATGCACCTAACACTATGGGTTTTTTAGCCTGGCCAATTCACCTGACCTGCACATCTTTGGACTGTGGGAGGAAACCCATGCAGACACAGGGAGAATGTGCAAACTCCACACAAACAGTCACCTGAGGTTGGAGTTGAACCTGGGACCCTGGTGCTATGAGGCAGCAGTGCTAACCACTGAGCAACCGTGCTGCCATCTTGGATGCAATATCTTAGTTATAGAAGTAGAAAAATAAAGAAATGTTTAAAAGTTCAGCACTACAGTTTTCTTTGTGTTAAAGTAGAAAAATAAAGAAATAAAGTCAAAAAGTCAAACATTACAGTCCCAGGCCTGGGGACGCTCCAAGCTGGGCTTTCTCCAAGAGGGCTCGCTCCCCCCTGCACTGGGCTAAGACCTGCTTCTGACCTCCATCGGGCATGCCAAGCTTCACCACCACTTGCAAGGCTTCAGCCTTGACTGCTGCTTCACCACTGACTATCGCTGCAGCCATCCTTCGCGACCGACCACCAATTCAGCATAGCAGTCCAGGATTCCTCTCTTAGAATCCCTGTTGAGAACCACTTGCTGTCTCAAGATGTCTTTCTCTCTCACACATGATGTTCAGTGGAATATTCTCTTGAAAATGGTTGTTTACAGCCAGCCTTAATACAAACAACCATTGTTCCATAATGTAAAATCAATCATGAAATTCCTTGTGATAGTCTTCCTATCTCCTCCTCAACACTGCAGAACCTTTAGAGTTGTTGCATCTTTATAAGATTCAATGCACAGCACTGGGCTGTTTAAATTATTTAATGAACTTTTGTGCTGGCTGCCTATGATTATATTGGGCGGCACGGTGGCACAGTGATTAGCACTGCTGCCTCACAGCGCCAGAGACCCGGGTTCAATTCCTGCCTCAGGCGACTGACTGTGTGGAGTTTGCACATTCTCCCCGTGTCTGCGTGGGTTTCCTCTGGGTGCTCCGGTTTCCTCCCACAGTCCAAAGATGTGCAGGTCAGGTGAATTGGCCATGCTAAATTGCCCGTTGTGTTAGGTAAGGGGTAAATGTAGGGGTATGGGTGGGTTGCGCTTCGGCGGGTCAGTGTGGACTTGTTGGGCCGAAGGGCCTGTTTCCACACTGTAAGTAATCTAATATTATCTGATTTGGGTTGCTGTTTAATTCCCAAGGAAGTCATGCGGCAGCTATTTTGTCAGATTCCTGGGTGGCATTTCACCCTTTTTGGACTAAGTTGAATGAAAAAGAATATTGAGTGGAGAGAACCTGTGACATCTTTGTTCAGAAGGTCTGCTACATTAGACATCAATGAGGCAACTGATTGGCTGCTGGTGGGCCTCTATGAAATAAGATGCTCTACCAGCCCAGAGCTGCTGACCAATCATCAGAGGCTACATCTCCAGAACTTGGCAGTGCCAAGGCAGGAAAAGCTGTGGTTGCTGGTGGGAACCAGCGCCAACTCCCCCACCCACCCCCAATTTGGAGAATCAGGAACAAGCAAAGTAAGTGTTGGTTTTGTGGGAGGTGTATCTGGTATTAGGTGTTATGGGCAGGAAAGGCATGGTGGGTGCAATGGGGTGTTAGGTAGGTAGTGTGGTTGGCAGAAATGAGGACAGGATATTGGATCAGAGAACATAGAGCTCTGCTCTCGGTCAGGTCTCTCAGTCTTGCACAAATTGTTGCAGATGATTAGCCTCCCCACATTTGACAGCCTGCGTGCACTGATTTACCATTCAGTTAGGCTGACTGTTTTTTTTGTTCCACTGGGAACTAAATTATTTGCAGCTCAGGTTGTATGAGACCCTTAAATGTTCATTAATTGACCACTCAGCCTTAATTGGCAGCAAGTCAGGAAGTTTGGGTATGAGCTTTCTGACTGGAATTTCTCAGTTGGGAGAAAATGAGTGAGTATTAACTTGTCTAATTCTATTGTACCTGCCACCTTATCTGACACTCTTCAGGAGGGAGTATTCTGCCCTTACTTGTATTTTAAAGATAAATCAGCTTTCATTGCGCATCAGGGTTGATAAAGTGTGGTGCTGGAAAAAAGCACAGTAGGTCATGCAGCACCAGAGAAGCAGGAGAGTCGATGTTTCAGGCAGGACCCTTCTTCAGGACTGGGGACGGGGAAGGGAGCTGAGAAATAAATGGGGAAGGTGAGGCTAGGTGAAAGGTAGGTGGGATGGCAATAGTTGGGCAAAGGTAGGAGGTGATGGTGATAGATTGGTGGAAAGTATGGAGTGGATAGGTGGGAAGGAAGATGGACAAGTAGGTCAGGTCAAGAGGACGGATCTGAGACGGATCTTGGATGAGATGGAGTGGCGGGAGGGGAGATTTGGAAACTGGTAAATTCAGTGTTTGTGCTGTGTGGTTAAAGGTTCCCGAGTTGGAATTTGAAGTGTTCCTCCTTCAGTTTGCAGGTAGCTTTCTGTAGGCAGCAGAGGAGGCCCAGAATGGATATCAGAATGGATATGTCCGCAGGGGACATATTTCACACAAGTCATAAGTATAACTACACATTCATGACAAATGGTAATTTGTAAAGTCATACAAGTCCACAGCTCAGCATTTCTTTCATCAAGTCTATAAGGAAAAAAAATATTTTCTAGATGAGGTTTACTCTGCCTTCTTTGGCCCAGGGTTCAGTTTGACAGGTTGCTCGGAAGTGTACATCAAAATCCATAACTTGCCCTGTTCTTTTTCCAATGAGGGCAGTCCCAGTCCTTCTCATTACTACACTCACATGTATCTGTGTGTTTGTGTATGCTTATGTAAGAGTGCTAGGCAATGATAAATGAGTGCAAATCCTTTCTTTCCATGTTCTAGGAATAATGTGGCTAAATAGCCCACTTACTGCACTGGCTGAAACCAGGTAATCCCAGCCTTTCCTGATCAGTGCAACCTATTGATACATTGAATTAAAGGTGCTTTTATATTATGCTAGACCAAAAAATCCCCAAAGTCTTTTGGAAGCCAAGTGCAGGGATTCACTCGGGCCAACAGCTCAAAAGCTTACTAAAAACAGGTGTTCCTGGCAGCAAATCCTGGCAGATTAGCACTCAGCTTCCAGCCAGCTGGGTCAGAGCTGTATTTTGGGAACCAAGTATTCGCATGGGTCTGACATAATCAAATCACCTCAATTCACTAAACAATTAGTGGAGCTCATTGAAAATGTGTTACCCTGACTTATTTTTAGATGGCTATGCACTGCTCCTTTTGTGTGTGAGCTGATTGAATAAAGAATGTTGGGAAGAAAGTCAAAGGAGATAATTAAATGTCTCCCTCCATTATTCAATGGACTTATTTTGAACCTGATTACACATCCTGTGATGGTTGTCAGCTAACTCTCCATGCTCAACTTACTTATAATGTAACTTTTCTTGGAGTGGGTGAAGGTATAGACTTGCAAAGAATCTATATTAAAGAAAATTTTCCAGGCAGCATGATCAGTAAATGTGATGTAGTATTAAGTTTCTTTTAGCTGTATAATGACTTTTTTTGGAAAATGAATTTGTGTTGTCATCTCTAAGAGCTCGTATAAACATAAAGCATTATTTCGGCAACACAATCTAGAATGATTGAATGATCTTATAAGGTTGGTTCAAGGCTGACTTTTTTTCGCACACACTGGGGAGCCCCCTTGGTATGACATGTGGAATGCATAAACATACCAATGCATTTCCAGTGTGCATCACTATTGGAGACACATCTATGGGATGTATAACACTGTCACTCACTTAATAGGTTTTGAAGATGTCAAGTTTATGAATATCAGCAATATCCAATAGAGTCTGAACTTCGGACTTTGTTTCCTTTCCCAATGCCTGCTTAATATATGCATGAAGGATCAAATGATTGTGTTACAATCCAGTCATTGCTGTGGAAAGCTTCCAAATGCATCAGCTGTTTATAGTTATTTTTTGGATAGTTGAAGGTAATACATACTGATGTCACAAGAAAGGTATAATTACCTGCTGTGATAGGCAAAATCAACGACATGATTCCAGAAACCATCTAATTACATTGTATCCTGCACTGTTCAGAATTCAACACAGAGAGAATAAATAATGGATAGTCTGGGAATGATTATATAGCAGAAATCTAATTGAGGGGTTCAACTGATATAAAAAATCCATGACATCAGCAACAATAGAGCCCCCAAGATTATGGGGTATGCTGTCTCCACACTTTTTATTTAAAAAAGGGTGAAAAGATATGTCTACATTCAATTGAATTGCTGATGGGTAGAAGATTTGGCTCTGTGTAATCACTCTCCACTATTTGTCGCTGTTCGTAATGTCTTTCAGCTTCATGTGAGGATGGTATTTTAATTATGGACTGTGTCTTCATTGACAGAAACTTTCAGGGTTGGAGCAGATGGACAAGTTCCTCTGTGATCCCATTCCCATGTGATGCTATTACTATGACTTCATGCAGAACTAGGCAGTTGATTAGTAAAGAATGCTGTCACATCCATGTCCGGCAGATCAACATTTTAGCCATTGGATAAGTCCAGCAAATTAGCAAGTTAGCAATAAAAAGGAACGCTGATGCCTCTCTTCCAGAAATCTGCCAATATGGAGCAAAACTCCCGTCAGCTAGGGTGTCTGTTATTTGCATAATAAAGGATCAGTTGTCCCGGAAAAAGGGAGTGGGTAATGTGCGATTTTAAATAAAAAGACAGATTTTCCCCTCACTAATTGCATGCTTAGCAAAACCTGAGGTATCCCAAAATTCTGTTCTGGAATGATTAATTTCAAGGGACATGGGCATTTTAGCATTTGATTGGCAGGAATTTCATAAGTGGACCATCTTCCAATAACCTGAATATTCTTCTAAAATTTCATAGCTGAGTTGGGTTTTAAAGACTATTTATATATATGTTGCAAATCTTCATAGTGGTTGCTTTTGGATTATTTATGGGAAGTTACTTCCAGCATTAAACTACGGTTAAAGAGTAAGCTGGTTGGAGAATTAATACCAGAGAGTTGAAGTCCTGTCATAAACTAATGTTCCCTTTGAGTGCAGCCTAATACTGGGAGTGTGGGATTGCTGAATTTACCTACTTGAACCATTTTACTTGATTGCAGCATAATAAATAAAGCACAAAATAGTTCAGAATAAATTTCACCTCAGCTGGATATCTGCCAGAATGGATATATGAATAAACCCTCACATGTATTGTGTGCTTAAGAATGGTGACAAAATAAAACAACCCTTTGGAAATGTTTACCCTGGAGATTTTCCAACACAGCAAAACTGCGGTTTTATCAGCTCACGGTCTGCAGGCACCGGAACAGACAATTGTCAGACAGTTATGTTAATTATTCTCATTAGCGCCTGCACTCATCCCTTCTGACAGGCAATGGCATGGATTTGATTATTAAATGCTACCACTGCTTTGTTTTGCTGCTTTCCATCACTGAATAAATATTAATGGTTGTAAACTGTTCTCCCAATGGCTTGGTGCAGGCCACATGTGACCCCTGAGGTTTGGCAACCTGCTCTTCAAAGTCAAAGCATGTTGGTCCTATTTTGCTCCATATGTCTTATTCACTGCCTTGTCATTTATGATTTCTGTGGCACTGGTGATTTGGAGAGATAATTTTTTAGTGCTATAGTTTCATTGCTGCACAAACCCTAAATCAGAACCCACAAATTTGTTGTAACAGCAGCACCAGCTATCCAAATGAATGTGAATGGTAGACCCTCAAGACTACTTAGTATGTACCTCTGCAGCCCATATGGACAAGGATTGGGCCTCTTTGGTTGCGTGAACGGATATAGGAATCAGATTGAACCATATAGAGTAGGAGGTCCCAGATTTGATTCTCAGGCAGTGCTGAGGCAGAACAATCTACTTCATCACCCTTAGGCTAAGGAGAGGGACATTGTGGCAGAGCTATTACAGGCAGTGATACAGTGATAGTTTTGCTGTGATCCTTTCTCCAACACACACCCCATTCAGTCAAAAACCTGCTTACTTTCACTGACAAGGTACATCCTTGAGAATATCCAATTGAGTGAATGGTACCCATGGGACTGAGAGTGAATGATGCCAATATTTACAGAAAGCAAGAAGGAATACAAGTCAGAATAGATTTTGCAGTACAATTTCAATTTGTAAATTGCAAGTCCACCTCAATTTTCATAAACTCAGAAATAGAGCCAGCAATGGCTCAGTTGGACTTGTGAAAGAACAATCCCATTCATTGGCAATGCTAATGAAAGACAAGGAAATCGTACAGTGCAGAGGAAGCTATGTAGTCCTGTGTGATCATGCTGGCTCTTTGAAAGAGCTGTTCAATTAATCCCATTTCTCCTGGATCTTGTCTGTAGCTCTGTAAATCTTTGCCCTTTATTCTGTCTCTCCTCCATTCTCAATTCCTGGCAGTGGAGATGCAGGGACCCGCTGAGGATACACTGATGATTTAATCTGTCAGGACACAAAATATTTTTGCATTGTTCACAAATTTTTCTGGCACGTAAGTGGAAAGGAATTTGGCCAAATGTTATCCTTTTAGCAGCTGTCTCAGGAGGTTTTCTTTTCAAGTAAACATACTATGCAGATACTCTAATCAGAATCAGGATGTGTTTTGAGTGCTCATGAAAGGACAAGATCATTCAATTGTGAGTTACTTTGGACTGGCTTACAGCTCTGATCATAGTGCCCCACTCAAAGTCAACCATACAGGCTGCTGCATCAGCCCATTTCTACTGTATGGATTCATATAATGCCATTTTGTTATTTATTTTGGACGTGAAACAGTAGTTGGTGGGAAAATATATTTATATTATAAACACTTGCTGTCTCATTGATTCCAGCTCTCATAATAATAAGTGTCATAGATTTGTAGAGGTGTAGAGCATCTACATCAGATGGCCCTGATATAGAAATCTAAAGAACTAACAATTTCAATGCTTGACAGCTCTGTTATTGATGGACATCAAGCACATATGTCCTGAATTGTAGTATCCTGAGATCTATACATCTATTGGGCATAGTGCATCACAGTTAAATGTAGGACTGAGGCATTGTGCACTGTCAAAGCAACAACAATTACATTTATATAACACCTTTAAGGTAGTACAATGTGCCAAACCAGAAAGAAAAACAGTAAAAACCATTAATACTGCTAAATGAGTCATATTGGTCTTGCTGGGCCTTCATTTTATAGTACAAGACCAGTATATCTCATTTACTAATTTAACTGTTATTTTCCTTCTGGGAATATACTTTACAGAAACACTATGAGAGAAAATTTAACATTGAACAACATAAAGGAATGTTTGAAATAAAAACAGCAAATACTGAGAAATACTCAACAGCTTGACAGCATTTGTGGAGAAAACAGAAACAGATTAAATTTTTATTGAGTCAATACCTATACACTTCCATTAAATTACAATCAGGCCTAACATTTCAGATTATGACCCTTCATTATCATTCTGTTGAAGGATCATTAAACGCCGGGTTTAATTGTTCTATTTCACATGTGTAGTCAAATTGTACATTTCCAACTTGCAGAAGTTTGGTTTTGTAAGAATATATTATGACAGGTGACCAAGTAGGCTCCTTAATGAGGTGATGCCTCCAAAATGCATAAAAGAGAAAGGAAAGGAAGGATATGTTAGGAATAGAGTGAAAGCTAACCATTGGTGTTCACTTAATCATTGCATCAGAAGCTCTCAGTGCAACCATTATTGATCTGCCAATTTCCATCTCAGCTTAATGCCTTAATATAAACAGATTTAGATCTTAATGCAAATTCAGATTCTACAGTTGCTCCCACCTGAAGTCAGCCTATTTAAAGAATGGAACAGCAGTTGAAGTGATGATTTATTCCACATAAGCAGAAGGAAATTCCAATCAAAAGAGGCACTCCAGTTCTTGGCAGCCAAATTTGCAGCTCTTCTTCAACTGGAAACTGGAAGAGGTTCGAGCGTATTCTCCATCTGATGTCCTTTTGGATTTATATAGCACGGAAACAGACCCTTTGGTCCAACTTGTCCATGCCAACTAGATATCCTAAACTGATCTAGTCCCATTTTCCAGCATATGGCCCATACCCCTCCAACCTCTTCCTATTTGTATACCTATCCAGATACCTTTTAAATGTTATAATTGTACCTGCCTCCACCACTTCCTTTGGCAGCTTGTTCCATACAGTACCAACCTCTGTGTGAAAAAATTGCCCTTCATGTCCCTTTTGAATCATTCCCCTCTCACCTTAAACCTATGCCCTGTAGTTTTGGACTCCCCTACCTTGGGAAAAAGAACTTGGCTCGTCACCCTATCCATGCCTCTCATGATTCTATAAATCTCTATAATCTCACTCCCCAGCCTCAGATTCTCCAGTGAATAAAGCCCCAGTCTCTTTAACCTCTCCGAATAGTTCAAATCATCCAATCCTGCAAACATCTTTTTAAATCTTTTCTGAACCCTGCAATATCTTGTGTCACAGTTCAAGAGATGCCAACCACAAACTCTCTCATAGGCTTCCTTCCCTTTTAGCTGAAAATGTGTTGCTGGAAAAGCGCAGCAGGTCAGGCAGCATCCAGGGAACAGGAGAATCGACGTTTCGGGCAGAAGCCCTTCTTCAGGAATGAGGAAAGTTTGTCCAGCAGGCTAAGATAAAAGGTAGGGAGGAGGGACTTGGGGGAGGGGCGTCAGAAATGTGATAGGTGGAAAGAGGTCAAGGTGAGGGTGATAGGTCAGATTGGGTTGGGGGTGGAGGGGTCAGGAAGACCTCTCACTGAACAAACATTAGGTGAACTTCACTTTGATTTAAATTAGTCAGCCCTGTGGTACCCTTACAGAAAAACAATTAAAATTAGATTCCCTCAGAGAAGCTAACTTCACATAATGTTGTACAAATAATAAATGCTTGACATTGTCTTGCTATCTTAATCAATTTAAACCTTTGCTAATGAGTCAAGCTCAAAGCTAGAGTTTCCAATCAGGTAGTCTCTTGATTTTTCTTAATCATTCTTAGGATATAGATGTCATTGGCTGAGCCAGCATTTATTGCTCATCCCTAATTGTCCTTGAGAAGGTGGTGGTGAGTTGCTGCAGTGAACTGTTGCAATCCATGTGGTGGAGGTACATCCACTGTGCTATTAGAAAGGAAGTTCTTGGATTTAGACACTGCAACAGTGAAGAAGCAGCAATATAGTTCAAAATCAGTTTGATGTGCAGGTTGGAGGGGATCCCTGAGCGTGTTCCCAATGTTTATGCTGCTCTTAGCCTTGTAAATGGTAGAGCTTAAGGGGCTGAAAGGTCGTATTGTAGGCACATCGCCTTGACAAGTTGCTGCACAGTATCTTGCAGTCTATCCCTTAAGTTGTTTGAGACCATGATCCCTATATTCTCCAAAAACAACATTGCTTTCCTCTGACTATATCTCTCCTCTTAATCTCTGTTTCACAGCCAGATGGAGATGAAAGAATTTTGAATCAGAATGGAGGATAATATCCAGACAGGGTAACAAATCGTTTATTATTTAGTTTCCAGGGAAAGTCAACTTCTGTATGGCATGCACTAGCCATTCTTCATCTTTTAAAAGGTCTCTTGCGAATATGCATTGCTTTTAAAAAAAACCCAACATTTAAGCCTAAAGTCTATCTATGGCAAAATGTATAAAGAATCCTGAATTGCAGTAATTATTATCTGAATCAGTTATGCAAGCAAATGGGTAATAATTTTAGTGGCATTTTGACTCTAAGATCTGATGGAGAACTGGAGAATTTTCTGAAGAGTATGTGGCCTTTGGCAGTTTATGGGTTCTTTAAGGGGAGTTTTGACTTTCTTTTAAAAACTGCTGCTGAATTAGTGTGAGTGAAGTATTTGAGCCACTAGTTTGCAAAGTTCCAATCTCTGCCAACCAAAAGCAATCATGTACTGTATACACACACTGCTTTTGCCATGGGAACTTGTAGTACCAGCACTACACTGCCATCAGTATAAAGCAATCCTTTCTGATAATAATAGGGAATATTAATGGTCATCTCTAAAGTAAAAGTCTAATTTTCCTGCACACTGTGATTGCAAGATTCTGGCTAAGATATCAGCTATCAGAATATAAGATGTTGCTACTGTAACATGATTTTCTCATACACATCAACTGAAACACCTCTGTATCATTCCTTATTAAGTGTTCTTAAATGGATGTAGCATTATATGGTGAAAGCCTTTTATTGGGGTTACATGAAAGTGCTTACTTTACGTATTGTAGGAATTTTAAGGACAGTTTTACTAGCTGGAATATATCCAACCTGGTTTCCCCACTAACCGCAGCTATATTTGCCAAACGTTTCTCCATTTCTTTTTGATTTGGATGGTGGGTTACTAGGTACCTTATTCCTGATTTGACAGCAGTCTGTTCTTAAGAAGAGAAACACTGCCATTCAAGTCTGAATGCATCCGTTGATCCTGAAATCACAAGGCAGCTGGAAGTTGTTCAGTTGAGGATCGGAATTTGAGGCAGGCCATGAATTGCCCAAGAATGGGTCACATTTGTGACTCATAGGACATAATATCTGAAGGAATAAAGGAATAGAAGAGGACATTCAACCCCTTGGCCTGTTCTGCCACTCAATAAGGTCATGACTGATCCATGATCTAATCACACCTGCCTCAGGCTCAAGTCCCTTATTACCTTTGATTAACAGAAATCTCTTGATCTCAGATTTAAAGTTTACAATTGAACTTGTTTCAATTGCAGATTGAGAAAGAGATTTCTAATTTTCTGCAACCCTTTCCAAAGTGGAAGTGCGTCATAATTTCACTGCTTAGAGGCTTGGCAATACTGTTATACAACAGACATAGCCCTTCTCTATTTGTTCTCCTATTATTTTGAAAATCTTGATCAAGTCACCCCTCAAGTTTGTAAATTCCAGCGAATATAGCCTCAATTTGTGTAATTTTTCCTCATAATTTAACCTTTAATGAAGGTCTGGAAGAGCCAATGTCCACTTGCTAAAAGCTGATGCCATACAAATGATGGATTTAGCATGGATAAAGACTGTAAAGGCGGTTTAGAGGCTCACACCCAAGTGCCCTTACTTTTGAACAGGGTCCAATGAAGAGTGATGATAATGTATTCCACAGTATGTACAGCACAGAAACAGGCCATTTATGTTTGTTTGTTTATGCTCCATGTGAACATCTTCCCACCCCTCTTCATTTCACCCTATCAGCATATTCCCGCTCCCCACTGTGTTCATCCAGCTTCCTCTAATACATTATGTAGCTCAATGATCTCCTGTATAATGAGTTCCACATTTTAATTACTCTCTGGATAAAGAAGTTTCTCTTCAATTCCCTATTGGATTTGATTAACTTAAGCCAATGTGTATAGTTCTGTTCTCCCCCACATGTATAAAGGTCTTTCTCACATCTACATCTTCCTTTCATAACACTTAAAACCTCTTTAAGGCCACCCCTCAGTCTTATAATTTCTAAAGATAAGAGTCCCAATCTGTTCAATCTTTTCCAAAAGTTTGGAGCTCTCAGTCCTGCCATCATGAGCCAAAATCTTAGCTGACTGGTTCCTTTCTCTAGCCCCAGAATGTTGAGACCATTCATAGTAATCTCCGATTGTCCTAGCATCTATTCTGCCGCAAATGAGTTCAGGTGACTTACCAAAAGTCATAGCAAGTATTGTGGGCTTTTCCATATTGGATGTCTCAGAAGTAGGCAAGGCAGTGAATTACGCATTGAACTGATTTGGTTGCCCTTCATTTTAATTCTGATTTTTAAAATCCAACATGCTACAGTCACAAAACAAAAAAAAAACTCCTTCCTACAGATGTTGGTTCTGAAATCTCGATGAGCAAAAATCCTGAAGGCCATCAACATTTAACTGCTTTTGGAGTTCGCTGGGTCAATGTTTGAGCATCTCATTTGCAAGGGCAGTCTGTGTAATCATTACTTTAGATCTATAATGGGTGCCAGCCTGGGATTAGCCCACTGATCACTGGACATTTGGCCAGCTGTAGTGTGCTGTACTGTAACCCAGACAATTCTTGGACTGGCCTCCCGGATGAAGAATACCACCCAGGATAGTGATTTATTTTTAGTGCAGGTTTTGGCAGGAGATGAATAAACACTCCAGGGACAGATGGAGAAACACACAACACACAGGAACACTCATGCAATCCTAGGACCATTCTGCTTACCATCACTGAAAATGATTTATATAAATTTGGAGATATTTTATAGGGACCAGCATTTATTTTGCATATTGTCTTTCTTTTATTTTTTTAAATATCTGACTCCATGCTTGTTTTGGCTTGCCAGTTATTGAAAACAAAAGGTGGTGTGAATTTTTTGGAAAAATATAAAGGGAGTGTGAACAATTGAAAGAAAAAGGGAGTATGGACTGGCCCAAAATAACATACAACAACTTAGCAACCAATCCTTTAATAATTCCACTGCGGGAAACATAGTTTGAGGATGAGAATATTCTATCTATGTGAAGAGTTGCATTAATAATTTCTTCCAGGCGTTGAACAGGAAAGTGATTGTTTTTCATTGTGTTTATTTGTGAATGGGATGTAACAGTATGGCATTGATTGATCCACCAATCAGGATGTTATTTTTTTCTCACTGTTTTTGGTGGCTAAACAGAAAATCATTTTTTCCACATTCAGTTCTGAGTGGGAGGATTTAAGGGATACAGTTTTATGCTGATTGTTCATCTCCCACAAATGATTTTAATTCTTTTTGAAACTGGTTGTAAATCTGTTCCATTCCCTGCACATATTGAAAACTTTGTCATTTTTGTTATAGTAACTCCTACCATCAAACCACACTAAAAAACCTAAAGCACTCTTGTTTCTGAGATGCCCTAACCTTGACACTAGAAATTGAAGAAATGTGAGATCTACACTTTCGTGATTCATGGCAACAAGAACATAACTGTGGTGATTGTAACAAGATCAGCCAGGTGGATGTCATAGAATGAGTTCCCTAATTGGACCAGATTAACAGTCCCAATTTGGACTGACAGGTATCAACAGGAGTGTCAGAGATTCTATTCACTCTGAGAGCTGGCTCTGAGTGAGCTGGATCAATGTCAAAGATTCCCCATGTGTAAATAAAAAGTGACTTGGTGATGGGATATTGACTTCTCTGGAGTTATTGCAGTAGCGATGAGAGAAAAGCACGCTCCTGAAAAAACTTGCTCGTGACAATTGTTGGGGTAAGCACCTCCGGCATCATGACGATATTTGGGAAGCTTGATTCTTTCAATCCTGCCATAGATGACTGAGCCCGGTACGTGGAGAGAATGTGTTATTTTTTTCTGAGCAAATGACAGTGGGACAGACAAAAAGCAACAAGTAATTTTCCTGGAGGCTTGTGAAGCAGCAGCTTTTTCAGTTATTAGGAGCCTAACTTTCTCTGAGCCATCAAATACTTAAACCTTTCAAGAAGTGATGGATTTAATTAAGGAATATTATGACCTCAAGCCTCCTCTAATTCTGAGATGCTATCAGTTTTAGTTGACAATTCGAGAATTAGGGGAATTTTTATTGGGATTTTTGATTCGGTTAAAATGACTGGCAGAGGCATGTAACTTTGTTTAACACTTAACGAGATGCTACAATATTGTTTGGTATGTGGGATTAATGATGTAGCCATGCAAAAGTTACTAGCTTTTAGCTACTAGCTGAAGCCAAATTGGACTTCAAACATGCACTACCACAGGCTTTTTCATAGCAAAATGCAGTAAGGGGAGCATTTGAGTTGCGGGCTTTTCAGATGGAAGTGGACACCCTTGCTCGTCTGACTGACCTTGGGAAAAACGTCTTGCGTGACGGCAATTGCATAACCTCCCTCAGGACAATCCTGAACAGGGGGACTCTAGGTCAGTCCACAGCAAAACCCTAAAACTAAATCAAATCTTGGCCAAATGATTAAAAGTTTCTTCAGGATCCAGACTGGCAAGTCATTGTAGTTGCTATCGGTTATGTGAACTTGAGACAGCAAAAGAGCCCCACTAGACCTATCCAGGAAAGTGCATACCCTGGAAAGTCCACCTACATCTGGTTTGGAACAATTAAATTGCTTAGCAACATCTAAATCAAAACCAATCAAAATAAACATTTGGTTATGAGGAGACATTTCTTCAGCCAGAGAGTGGTGGGTCTATGGAATTCATTGCCATGGAGCACAGTGGAGGCCAGGATGTTAAACGTCTTCAAGGCAGAGATTGATAAATTCTTGATCTCGCAAGGAATTAAAGGCTACGGGGAGATTGCAGGTAAGTGGACTCAATGGGCCAAATGGCTTTACCTCCACTCCTACGTCTCATGGTCTTATGGTCTTATGGTTAAATTGTTACCCAGTTCTAATGGAGATCAATAGCGATGCAGCCATTTCAGTAATTGGAGAACCAGTCTTTCACAAAATTCGCTCTGGACTCCATCACTTAAGTTTTCAAAAGTCCTTGGCTAGATTGAGAACCTATATTAGACTACAACTTTGGTTCTTATGAGAAGCAGCTGGTTCAGTTACCACTAATTCACCTCATCAGGCCCAAGCTTGTTTGAGAAAGATACACCTCGATTAGTTTAACATTTTTTGATTAGAAGTGGCTGATTGAGTGAAGTCCGAATTAAGTACCCAATGATTTTTCAGGAAGGACTATGGATTATGAAAGGAGCAAAGGCCAACTTGTATGTTGACCAGGAAGCAATTACATGATTCTGCAAGGCCTGACCAGTGCCATTTGCCTTACTGGCAAAAGTAGAGGCAGGAAAGTGAAGAAATAATCAAACCAGTACATCAAACCATTTGCTCAATTGGGGACACCAGTTACATTGATTGTGTAGTCCAATGGGTCAGTTTGCCTTTGAGGGGATCTCAAACAAATGATAAACCACTTTTCACAGCTGAATAAATACCCAATCCAATATCCAATACCCAATAAATACACAATTCACAACGGATTTATACACAAAGCTGGCAGGGGGCTTTCCTTCACAAAGGAGAAAGTGAGGACTGCAGATGCTGGAGATCAGAGCTGAAAATGTGTTGCTGGAAAAGCGCAGCAGGTCAGGCAGCATCCAGGGAACAGGAGAATCGACGTTTCGGGCATAAGCCCTTCTTCAGGAAGGGCATAAGCCCTTCTTCTTTCCTTCACAAAGCTGGACATGAGCCATGTATACTTGCAATTGTGGTTAGATGAGGATTTCAGAAATATGCTACAATTAATACCAACAAGAGTTTGTACCAATATACGGGACTTGCAATTTTACAGTGGACAATGGAAAACATTTCACAAGGATTACCCCAGGTTGCCATATATCTAAATTACGTGCTAATAACAGGCAAGATCAATAAGGAGCGTTTAGAGAACTTGGACATAATCCTGCGGCAATTCTTCCAGATGGGTGTATGCCTTAAAAGGAACAAAATATGTGTTCCAGGCACCCCAACAGTCGCACCTTATACTCGTTGGAAGATAAGGCGAGAGCGATCAAAGGTGCCCTCGCTGCAGCAGCAGTACTGGAGCTTAGTCTTTCCTTGGGCTAGTGAACTATTATGGAAAGTTCATACATAATCTAGCCTCCATCCTAGCAACTTTGCATCAACTCTTAAAAAAAAGGTCTGCCTTGGAAATGGTTGCATAGCCATGCCATAGTCTTCAGGGAAGTGAAGAAACAGCTATCATCCTCTAAGGTGTTGGCACACTATGATCCCAAGCGAGATCTGGAATTGGCATGCAATGCTGGCCCCCAACAGCATTAGCTCATAGGTGGCCCAAAGAAGAGGAACACCCAATAGCGTATACATCCAGAACTTTGGTTAGTACAGAGGTGTAAATAAAAGGTTTGACAGTCATATTTGGAGTCAACAAGTTCCACTAATACCTTTTCAGATGTACATTTGTAATAATAACTGACCACAAACCCCTGCTAGATCTAATTAAAGAGGACAAGGCAGTGCTGCCCATAGCTTCAGCCCAAATTCCGTGGTGGGCTCTAATACTAAATGTGTATAATTACAAATTGAAACCCTAACTGGAGGCCAAGTAGCAATTGTGGATGCTTTGAGCTGCCTTCCGCAGTCAGATACGCCACTGCTGGTTCTGCCACTGGAAGACTCCATTTTCTAGACACACTGCCAATCACAGCTGACAATATCAGACTTGGGACACAGAAAGATTTGGTCCTAGCAAAACTGAAAAGGCTGGTGCTGATGGGGGAGTCCAACAGGCTGTCATGAGCAGAATTGAAATATTTTTGGACTCAGAGAGACCAGATAACAGTAGAGAATGGCATGTTACTATGAAAACAATAGTGTCCTGAGCAAAGGTCACCATCAGATACTGGCTAAACTCCACAAGGATCATCAAGGGGTTTCCAAAATGAAGATGTTGGTGAGAAGTTACATCTGGTGCTAGGATTGGATGCAGGCACACCTGCATTGATTGGGCAGTGCCTAGAGTGCCAACAATGTCAAAAATTACCGCCAGCATCTCTCCCACATTCATGGGAATGGTTGAGTAGAACCTGAATTTGGTTGCATATCAACTATTCATGCCTTTGCATGTACCCAACGTTCTTAGCTATTGTGGACACCCACTCAAAATGGCTGCACGTGTATAATGTTCATTTATCAAACACGGGGATGACAATAGAAAAACTGGATGCATAATTTGTAGTACATGGAATCTCAGAAGGTTTGGTCACAAATAACAGGGCATTGTTTACCAGCAGGGAATTTGAGTATTTCCTAAAGTTGCTTTATCATATAAGGACAGCTCCATGCCACCCTTCATCGAATGGTCTCGAAGAAAGAACAGTCCAAACTTTGACAGCGGGCTTAAAGAAACAGTCTACACCTTAACTAGATACTAAACTATCCTGGTTACTGTTTGGTTAGAGAACCACCCGCATACAACTACGGGGATGTCTTCAGCAGAGTTGTTAATGGAAAGAAAATTCAGCATCAAGTTAAATCTGATCTTTCCAGACCTGGGTTGGAGGATGAAACAGCATCACAAGTGAGACGTTTACTTCAGGGGACTAAGTTTAACGTAGGAGCCATGGAAATGGCCCTACATGGGTAAAAGGCATGGTCACTGTGTAATGTTCAGACCAGTGCAATGGTCCTGAGCAAGCATGTGGACCATCTGAAAACTGCAAACTCACAAACAGTGCGGGAGGAAAACATGTTCGGCTGCATGCCTAACTTTCCAACTGTTCTGGAACTCATGGGATCTCCCTCGCCATTAAACATTGAAGATATCTCGGAATTTCAGATGGACACAGTGGACATCACCACTTTGACACCTTTGCTGCTTGAAGAGGAGAATGAATTTCTTCTGAAATGCTGCAGGCGCAAGAGGCGAGCTACTATGCATTACACACCACCCTTATCAGAAGCAGAGTTGGAGGAACTGACCCGGTGCTAAAACTCCCGAAGAGGAACTACAAAAAATACTGTCCTATGTCCTCAGTGGGGAAGGATGTAGTGACTGGAAAGAGGTCAGCCAGGTAGACCTCATAGAATATGAGTTCCCTGATTGGGGCTGTTAAGCTGTTCCAATTAGGGAGTCTTGGCTGACAGATATAAATAAGATTGTTAGAGGTTCTATTCACTCTAAGAGCTGGCTCTAAGGGAGCTGAATCAGTGTCAATGACTCTCAAAGTATAAATAAAGGGTGACATGATGATGAGATACTGACCTCTGTGTTGTTATTTCAATAACTATGTACTGAAGGTGTTACAGAGGACATCTTATTTGGAGCTCTACAACCTCATTTGATTGATGTAGTTCCATTTACACATGCTCAGTAACCATAGCTAGAATAAAGATAACAATTAATTTGAGTCGGCACGGTGTCTCAGTGGTTAGCACTGCTTCCTCACAGTGCCAGGGACCCAGGTTTGATTCCCACTTCAGGCGACTGTCTGTGTGGATTTTGTACATTCTCCCCGTGTCTGTGTGGGTTTCCTCCACATTCCAAAGATGTGCAGGTCAGGTGAATTGACCAGGCTAAATTGCCCATTGTGTTAGGTGCATTAGTCAGGGGTAAATATAGGGTGGGTTCTCTTCGGAGGGTCGGTGTGGACTTGCTGGGCCGAACAGCCTGTTTCCATACTGTAGGGAATATAATCTAATCAATTACCTTTTACTCTACATGTCCATCCAAATTATTTTACAGTACCCCTACTTAACCAAAAACAGTTAATCATAAGCATTTAGCATTTTATTTTACTTTGCCCCATTCCCAACACACCTTCCATAAAATTCTTGTCAAAGAGGGATTAATTTCCTACACCATTCTAAGCTATTTTAGAAAACATGTAGGATGTATGAGGTCTCTTGCAATATTCCCTCTAGGCTGTACAGTGACTCAGAGGTACAGCACGCACTGATCAACATGTTCCAGTCCTGGAATTTGCTGCAATTCATGGACCACAGAGGTCCATGCAATGGCAGGAAATGTTAGAGGGAATGCAGCTCAATTCCATGGAGCAGGACATGGTTTCCGACTTCAGCTAGTCTTCAGGCTTTGGAGAATGCTATCTTGGGGTTCCGATGCTTAATGATTGGACTTGCAACCTCCAGCTGCCATCGAGATGAACAGTTGATGTACATTGAATATGAACATGATCCACTTTGGATTAGGAATTTCTTTCTTTCTGGTTAGCTTTCTACTTGCTACATGAAATTGTACAGCTTCTTGAGGGCCTTTGCAGAGAATTCAAGCTTGTCTCTAAACATGTTGAGCACACGTGGATGGTCTCTGTGCATGACTGTAAAGATTTATTTATCCTAAATGTTTTCCAGGTCTTGCTGCACATGGTCATAATTGTTTCAATATCTGAGGTGCAACAAATGATGCCATAATTATGTAATCATCAGCAAACATTTCCGTTACTGAACTTATGGTGAACAGCAGGTCATTGAGAAGTGGCTGAAGATAGTTGGATCTAGGATACTAACTGAGGGACTCCTGCAGTTTTGTCCTGGGAATTAGATTAATAACCTCCAGAAATACAATCTTCCTTTTGTGCTCAGTACAACTTCAATTATGGAGAGTTTTCTCCATGATTTCCATCAGCTCTAGTTTTGCTAGTGTTCCTTGACACCATCCTTGATCAAATGTTGCCTTGATATCAATGGTAGTCTCTCTTACCTCCTTTTGCACTTCATCTATTTTGTACATGTTTGGACCAAGACTATCATGAAGTCAAGGTCTAAGTGACTCTGGAGGAATCCAAACTGAACATCGGTGAACCAGTTATTACTAAATGCCACTTGATAGCATTGTTAATGGCACCATCCATTGCTTTCCTTATGATTGAGAATAGATTGTAATTGATCAGGTTGAACTTATCCTGCTTTTAATGAAAAGGAAACACATGGTAACTTTACATTGCCAAGTATATAGCAGTGTTTTAGAGTACTAGAATTGCTTGACTAGGGGTGAGGCAAATCTGGAGCACAACTTTTCAGTACTTCTGCCAGAACATTTTCAGGGTCCACAAATGTTTTAGCAGCCAGTGTCTCCAGTCATTTCTTGATTTCAAGTGGAGTGAATTGGCTGAAGATTGTATCTCTGATGTTAAAGATCTCAGGAGAAGGCACTCCACACTCCTGGCTAAAGATTATTGCAGATGCTTAGGCACTGTCTTTTGCATTGATGTTCTAGCCTCCCTACTCATATAGAAATGGGGATATTTTTGGAGACTTCTCTTCCTGTTAGTTTGTTTTATCATCCACACTGGATGTACCAAGACTGAGGAGCTTAGATCTGACCAATTGGTCATAGGATCATTTAGTTCTGTCTATCACAATTCACTTCCACTGTTTGATATGCAAATGACCTGCATTGTAGTTCAGATTGAAACCTCCTTTATAGGTATGTCTGGTGTTGGTCTTGGCAAACTCTCTGACATTCTTCATGCCAGAAACATACCTGGGCAACTTTAAAAACTGTCGGATTATTGCAAGTGTTGTAGCTGAAATGGGACCACTTGGCTAGGGGCACAGCAAGTGGAATACTAGTCTTCAGTACTCTTGCTGGAATGTTGACAGGACCAATAGACTTTTCACTGTCTAGTGGTTACAGCTATTCCATGATATAATGTGGAATGTATGGAATTGGCTGAAGACTGGAATTGGCATCACTTCAGTGATGCTGAGAGTTGCTAACCTGCTGGTTTCCAATAAACAAGACCATCTTCTTTTGTGCCTAGGTATGCCAGGTATTGAGGTTGCACATTGTGGTTGTATACAGTTCAATACTGTGCTTGAATACTACTGTTGATAGCCCAAGTGTGCCTCATGAAATTTTGGAATCGCTATATGTGTTTGAAATCTAGAGTGGTCACATCACACACTGTAATAGAGGATATTGTCAATGAAGATGGAACTTCACAATTGACTTCACTGGGTCTCCACCAGGGCTATGCGATGGTCACTTTTATCAATGCTGTCATGGACTGAGGATCTGTGACTAGTAGATTGATGAGGTCAAGTAGGACTTTCTCTCTTTTTGGTATTGTTATCAACTGCCAGAAACCCAGTATAGTAGTGCCGTTAAAGCCGGAGTAGCTTGGCTAGTATTGGTGCTGCTGACTTATTCTCAGTGATTTTCCTTCTATCTTCAGTGCTTCTTTCAGTTGTTCTTTAGCAAGGATAAATACTGATTCACCAGTTGAGGGTTGGGTTGTGGTAGACATTTCCTTGATCACTTGACCTGATGCCATTAGAGTCCACTGTATCTCGAATCATTGTTGAGGACTCCCTCAGCAGCTCCTTCCTGTCTCTATACCTCTGGTAAATCTGCTCTATCAGTAGGGTAGAGCACACTGAAGGATGAGGGAAAATTGACATTTCGGGCAAAAGCCCTTCATCAGGAGTAGAAGCAGGGAGCCTCCAGGGTGGAGAAATAAAAGTTTTATCTCTCCACCCTGGAGGCTCCCTGCTTCTATTCCTAATGAAGGGCTTTTGCCCGAAATGTCGATTTTCCTGCTCTCGGATGCTGCCTGACCTGCTGTGCTTTTCCAGCACCACTCTGATCTAAACTCTGGTTTCCAGCATCTGCAGTCCTCACTTTTGCCCTACTGAGGGATGGTAATAATGATGGTGGGTCTGGGATGTTGCGTGACTTGGTGAGTGTGACTATGTCAGGCTGTTGCTTGACTATGTGCCAGCTCTTCCAGTTTTGGCACGAGGCCCCAGGTATGGCTAAAGAGGAGAATAACATGGTCTTCAGAGCTGGTATGCCATGGTTAATTCCAGTATCCTCATCAGCACCAAGTGATTTATTCTTCTCATTTTGAAATTGCCCCATATAGATGCAATTCAGCAGTTTAACTCAGTTAGAATGGAGAATTCTCAAAAGATTTCATTGAAGCATTTCACTCATTGATGAGTTCAGCTTGTGACACGGCCCACGTCCAACATGAATTTGTGGGTTCAGCAGCTGCTGGCTGTCTGACCTACTCTCCCTTCCTTTCATGGTTGATCATCTGGTGCCACCTACGTTCTCAGGAATTTCTCATCCTCCCCCAAATCCAGCACATTCATTGGCAAGGCCAATTGGAATTCCTCTGGTCAAGACTGTTTGCAGCTGCAGGAGCCAACAAATGCCAGTGTGGAAGCTGTTGTGGTAAATGTATAGCGAAAGAGTGCTGAAAACACAACTATTGTACTGGACTGACAAAGTCAGTTACCTTTTCATGAGAGACGGAACCAGTTTCATTTGTAATTTTGCAAGTTAATTAAAAGAAATAAGCATGGTAGCATGAGAAAAATAACTTTGAACCAGGTGAGCCAGGAAGTATATTGGTTCTATAAAACCAGTAAAACATCATTAAGAAGAAATCAATAATGAAGCTGTGACTGAAACAGGGCTGATACATATTGCTGTACTTGGCTTGCTAGATGTACTGTTTAAATCTTATATATTCTATATATTAAACAATATATAAAACATGTATTTTTGAATAAGACAAGTATTCCTACATTAAATATTATGGCCAATACTCTTAAAATATTCAGCTATAATAAATATCTACCTTGTGATTTTTCTGTATCTTTAATTGCAGTGCTTGCTCTCTGATGGTCAGTCTCATGCTTTTCTCTAACTTTCATTCAAACTCACTGTGCTTTTTTCTCCCTTTCTCTCATTCAAACTTACTGTGTGCTCTCTGAAGTTCAATCTCAATATTCTGTCTTTCGTTCAATCTCGCTGTGTGGTCTCTGATGTTTATTTTCACTGTACGCTGTTTAAAGTTCAATCTCACTATTCTCTTCCTGCTGTCTTGCTTATACATTCTCACTGTGTTCGCTCTGATTTTCAGTTTAGTTGTACTCTCTCTGATGTTCAGTTTCACTGTTGCCTTTCTGTTCTGTTAAGTATCAGCGTGCTGATTCACTTTGCTATTCAATCTCTCTATGATCACTGCTTTGCTGAAGTTCAGGCTCACTATGCTCTCTTTCACAATCTCTCTGATGTTCAATCTTACAGTGTGATCTCTGAGGTTCAGTTTCACTATACACTCCCTCTCTCTCTGTAAAGTTCAGTCACTGTTCAGTCCCCCTCACTCTCATATGTTCAATCCATTCTTTTTCCCTGATGTTCAATCTCACTATGTTCTCTTGCTCTCTTTTGCTCTCACATTTTCACTGTGCACTCCCTCTGTCATATATTTACTCCCAATAGTCCTTCTTCCTCCCTCTGTTTTGTCTCACTGATGTTCAGTTTTACTGTACCCACGCTCTGATGTTCAGTGTCACTAAGTTCTCTTTCTCTCAAGTTCAGTCACACTGTAGATGCTCTCACTGTCTGAAGTTCTCTCTCCTTGTAAAGTTCAAACTCCCTAACTTCTCCCTCTTTCCCATTCTCTCTGAAGCTTAGCTTCACTGTGTTCCCCCTTTTTAAAGTTCAGTCTCACTATGCTGTCCCCCTCTCTCTCCCTGGTGTTCAGTTTCACTGTGTTCTGTCTCTGATCTGTCTCATTATGGACTCCCCTTCTCTGTCTTATATTTGGTCTCTTTATGCTCACTGTCTCTGTTGTGTCTTGCTGTCACTCTTCTGCCTGATGTTCAGTCTCATTGCACCCACTATTTGTTCAGTTTTACCTCTCTCCCTGAAGTTCAGTCTCATTGTGCTGCCTCTTTTTCTGAAGTTCAGTCCCACTGTTCCTTCTTTCTCTCTGAAATTCAATCTCACGGTGCTCACTTTCTCCCTCTCTGAATTTTGTCCTCCTTATTCTTTCTGTCTGTGTCTCTGTGAAATTCAGACCCACTGTGCTCTCTGTCTCTGCAGTTCATTCTCACTGTAGACTCATAGGTGATAATAACACAGAAGAAGGCTATTCGGCCCATTGTGTATGCACCAGTCAACAAAGACCTCAGAATCAGACATTCTGAGACATGCAGGAGGCCATTTAGCTCATTGTGTCTGTTCTATTTCTATTACCCAGTGCCAATCTCTCGCCTTTACTCATATTACTGAACACTATTTCTATCCAAATGCCTTGATAGAACCTACCTCCACCACATTTCCAGGCAGTGCACTCCATGTCCGGAGTAGGTGCTGTGTGAAAGTTTTGCTCACATCATTTGCTTCATTTGCATATCACTCTAAATCAATGTCCTCTCATTCTTTTGTTTTCATTTTATGAGCAGGAATAGCTCCTCATTTTTTACTTTATCCAGTTTAGTCATGATTTTGAAAACCTCTGTTAAATCTCCTCTCATCCTTCTGAGAATAGACCCAACTTTTTCAATCTATTATTATAACTGAAGTGTCTCATTCCTGGAACCATTACTATAAATTCCTTCAGCACTCTCTTCAACTCTCATATAATTATAATCTAATTTTCTAGCTTTTGACCCATAGCCCTGGATACTATGGCAATCCAAGTGGATATCTAAATGCTGCTTAAATGTTATAGAGTTTATGACTAGCACACTTTCAGGCAGTGGAGTTGAAGACTCCCACCACCCTCTGAGTAGAAAAAAAATTCTTCCCAACTGTCCTCTTAGCTTTCTAGTTCTTACCTTAAATCTATGCCTCCTGGTTATTGATCACTCTACCTAGTCTTCCTGTCCACTCTATCTATCTGTTCCCACATAATCTGATACACCTCTGTCTGGACCCTTTCAACCTTTGTTGCTCCAAGGGTAACAACTCTAGCCTATCCAATCTATCCTCATAACTCAGACCCTCCAGCCCAGGCAGCATCCTGGTAAATTTCTTCTGTACCCTCTCAAATACACTCATATCATTCCCATGGTGACCAAAACTGCATGCAGTACTCCTGTTGTGGTCAAACCAGCATTTTATACAGACCCAGCATAATCCCTGTGTTCTTGCATTCTATGCCTCAGCTAATTAAGGCAGATATTCCAAACACCATTTCAAACCCCTTGTGTTCCTGTCCTATTAACTTCAGTGATCTGCGGATATGCACACCAAAGTCCCACTGGTCTTCAGTATGTCAGTATGCATCCCCCAACTCCTGTCCCACAATGTTCAGTCTTACTGTGCACTCCCCTCTTTCTTTCTGATGTTTAGCCTGATGGTTACAATCTGTCTTATGGCCAACATCACGATAGACAATCTCTCATGCTCAGTTTCACTGAACAAAATCACTCTGCCCTCTTTCTCTGAAATTCCGTCTTACTGTCTCTCTCTCTCTCTCTCACTCTCTATCTGTGCTGTCAATCTCTTTGTACCTTCTGTATCTGAAGTTCAGCTTCACAATGTTCTGCCTTTCTCTCTCTGTCTGATGTTCAATTTCACTGCTACTTCCCTCTGTCCGATGTTTAGTTTCACCGTGACCACTCTTTCTGATGTTCAGTTTAATTATGCTATTTCTTTCTGATATTCGCTGTAACTGGGCCTACTCTGTCTGAAGTGCAATTTCCCCCATTGTGCTCCTTGCCTACATCTCTGATGTTCAGTCTCATTATGTCCATTCTATATGATGTTCAGTGTCACTCTGCCCACCATCTCTGTGTTTGATCTCACAGTGTCCACTCTTTCTGAAGTTTAATCTCACTGTGCTCCTTCTCGCTCTTTCTCTCTAAAGTTCTATGTCATTGTGCACTCACTTTCTCTCTCACTCTGATGTTCGGTCAACTGTAAAATTTCTCCCTCTCTGGTACAATATGCTATTGCATGATTCTTACTCCCTTATTCACATTTCGAAAAGCCTTGATAATAGCTCAGTTTTTGATTTTTTTTAACAACAAACATCTATCTGTAGATGATCATCACCTTGGCTGTTTAAGTACATGATGACTGTTGATATCATCCCACCAGACATGCCTCGCAAATCACAGTGGGAAGTTTTCAGCTTGGACCTTCTTAATTTATATTTTTTAAATGCAGTGTCGACTGATCTATATTTTGACTTGAGTATACTATCATTTAGGAAGCCGGTCGTTTTACTTGGAAGACTGATGGTGCAAAGGAGCTGCAGTAACATGCATAGTTGCATGACAAGCTTGCTAAAATACCCAAGTTGATGCCTGTGGGCTGAATTGCCCTGTGTGTGGGCATGATGGTTCTTTCAGCAATAACCAAAGCTAACCATGATCGTTAGTGCAGAACTATAAGAATGTTGACTGCTGCACGCTAATTTGCTAATTTTACCATCAATAGTAGGTTAAGCATGAGTGGAATGGAATATGTAGCAACACACATTAAAATTCCTATTTCGCTTGATGGTTTTAATGAGTTTAGCTTAATGTACTATGTGGAAAACCTCAGCATACAGCCGTTTCAAGTTTATGAAAAAATTCCTGAAGGTACAGAAAATAAGAATGTACAAAATAGGAGCTGGAGACAGCCACTCTGCCCTTCAAACCTGATCCACAGATCTTTAAGGTTGTGGCTAATCTTCTACTTCAACTTCACTTCCCTTTCCATATCACTGGATTCCTTTAGTGTCAGAAAACTCTATTGATCACTATCTTGAGTGCACTCAGTAACTGAACTTTTCCAGCTCTCTGGCATAGAGAATTCCAAAGAAAAAAAACTGAATACAGCTTAAAGTGGTCATTTGTTTCTTCATCACTATCATATTTTAAGTAATTTTCTTTTGAAATGCAAGGTTAATGTAAGTATTAATTATTATTTTATTAAGCCTGCTAAAGTAATTTTTGCAAAATATTTGTTGCAACAATTGAGAATATGCTCAAAATTTATGCGAAGATTTGTAGCTCGGGTGCTTGTTGTTGTGGTTGTGTTCGCCAAGCTGGGAATTTGTGTTGCAGACGTTTCGTCCCCTGTCTAGCTGACATCCTCAGTGCTTGGGAGCCTCCTGTAAAGCACTTCTGTGATCTTTTCTCCGGCATTTATAGTGGTTTGAATCTGCTGCTTCCAGTTGTCAGTTCCAGCTGTCTGCTGCAGTGGCCGGTATGTTGGGTCCAGGTCGATGTGCTTATTGATTGAATCAGTGGATGAGTGCCATGCCTCTAGGAATTCCCTGGCTGTTCTCTGTTTGGCTTGTCCTATAATAGTAGTGTCGTCCCAGTCAAACTCATGTTGTTTGTCATCTGCGTGTGTGGCTACTAAGGATAGTAGCCACGAACGACACGACCAGCTATCCTTAGTAGCCACACACGCACATGACAAGCAACATGAGTTTGACTGGGACAACACTACTATCACTACTATTGGTAGAGGACTTGAGTTCCGGAGTACTGAGGTCATGTTGCAGTTGTATAAGACTCTGGTGCGGCCACATCTGGAGTATTGTGTGCAGTTTTGGTCGCCATACTATAGGAAGGATGTGGAGGCACTGGAACGGGTGCAGAGGAGGTTTACCAGGCAACATCCTGGTATGGTAGAAAGATCGTATGAGGAAAGGCTGAGGCACTTGGGGTTGTTTTCATTGGAGAAAAGAAGGTTTAGGGGTAACTTGATAGAGGTGTATAAGATGATTAGGGGTTTAGATAGGGTCGACAGTGAGAATCTTTTTCCACGTATGGAGTCAGCTATTACAAGGGGGCATAGCTTTAAATTAAGGGGGGGTAGGTATAGGACAGATGTTAGGGGTAGGTTCTTTACTCAGCGAGTCATGAGTTCATTGGATGCCCTGCCAGTAGCAGTGGTGGACTCTCCCTCATTATGGGCATTTAAGCGGGCATTGGATAGGCATATGGAGGATAGTGGGCTAGTGTAGGTTAGGTGGGCTTGGATCGTCGCAACATCGAGGTACCGAAGGGCCTGTACTGCGCTGTATTCTTCTATGTTCTATGTTCTATGAAGTGCCTAATGATGACCATGAAACAATTGGCAATTGTCAGAGGAAACACTCATATAGTTCACTAATGCCCTTTAGGGAAAGAACTGCCATCCTTACCTTATCTGGCTACATGTGACCCAGACTCTAGCAATGCGGGTTGGCTTTTAACTAACCTCTAGATAATTAGGGATGGGCAATAAATGCTAGCCCATGAATGAATTAAAAAGAGCTTAAAGAAGATTGTTGAAGCAACCTTTATTATGAGTAGCAGCTTCTACAGTGTAATGAGCTCCACGCTCATATAACAGTCTGCAATTCAATAAAATCACAATTGATTTCATTATGACTTTGATTTGATTCCTGCCTGTGCCCCTACAACCCTTGAGTACCTGGTTAATGAAAAGCCTGTCAAATGCAGATTGTTCTATTCAATCAGTTTTGAGTTCAAAAGGGTAGAGAACTCCAAAAATGAAGGATGCACTGGGAGAAAGAAATTCTCACCTCATGAGAGGAAAGATCCTCATAGCATCTACTTGTGAAGTCCCCACAGAATCTTATGTTTCAACAAGATGCCAGCATACTGGTATAGTATAGTCTCCAGTAGCACGTGGCAATGGTGCAGGGGAGGCACCAAGTAGGAAGCTCAAGCAGTCAAGCAGATCTATTAAAAGAAAGGGTGTCTTTTTCAGAGAGAGACCTCATGAGGAAAGGGAGAGAAAGAGAAGAGAGAGAAAAAGGACTTCTGAAACCAAATGTGAACCACGGCTTAGTTCCATGTCAATACTCTGTTTTCTTAGCTAAATCTTAATCTCCCTTCATGCTTGTACGGATGCCAGTGGAAGAAAGAATCATCATCAGTGAACATCCCCTCTTCTGACCTTATGATGGACAGATGCTGAAAATTGGGCCCAGGAAAATATCCCGAGGAACTCCTGGAGAGACGTCCAGAAGCATAGATGTCTGGCCTCCAACAACCACAAGTTGTGCCAGATATGACTCCAACCAGCGGACAGATTTCTCCTGATTGCCAGTGACTCGACTTTACTAGAGATCCTTGATACTACATTCATGTCTAAATGTCAAGGGCATTCGCTTTCACCTTACCTCGAGAATTTAACATTTATATCCATGTTTAAGCTGAGACTGTAATGAAGTCAGGAGCTTAGTGGTCTTGCAGAACTCAAACCTGGCACCACAGAGCAGGTCACTGCTGAGCATGCGCTGCCTGATAGCACTGTTATGATACTTCCTACCACTTTGCTGATGATCCAGATTAGATGGATGGCATGGTCATTGAATTTGTCCTGCTTTTGTATATATTCACACCTGGTCAATTTTCCTAATTGTTGGATAGTTGCAAGTATTGTAGTTGTACTGGAACAGCTTAGCTAGCAGAGCGGTAAGTTCTGGAGCACAAGTTTTCAGTACAATTGCTGGAAAATTGTCAGGGATACTGCAAAAACAGTATCCAATTCCTCTAAATCATTTCTTGGAGTGAATTGAACTGACTGAAAAATGGCGTCTGTGAGCCTCAGGATCACTTGGATTGATCATGTACTTGACACCTTTGCCTGAGGATTGCTGCAAATTCTTCTGCCTTGACCTTATTTTGATAGCTCGCTCATGATTTCGGGAGATCACAAAGAATTTAACAAACACTGACAATCCTTTTGAAGTGTAGTCATT
Source organism: Chiloscyllium plagiosum (assembly GCF_037043375.1). Classification (NCBI taxonomy): domain Eukaryota; kingdom Metazoa; phylum Chordata; class Chondrichthyes; order Orectolobiformes; family Hemiscylliidae; genus Chiloscyllium; species Chiloscyllium plagiosum. The sequence goes on from NW_028270140.1 coordinate 29,319,703, forward strand.
ATGGTAATATAGGAAGTGCTGTAGCCAATATTATCATAGTGAGGTTCCAAATACAGCAATTTTGTGATGAATAGATATCCTTTTTCATTATTGGATAAACCTTGGCCAGGATACCAGCAAGAACTCCTTTACTCTTCTTCAAAAGTAGCACTGTAGGATGTCATACATTTGTCTGAGAGAGCAGCTAGGGCCTCTTTATGTTGGCTTGTGTTTTAGTTGTGCTAATTTTGATTAGACGAGTTCTCGTAACTGATCTGTGCTCAATGTAATTGTTTGCTTAATTGTGGTCTTACAGCAAGTAAAAAGACACCACAGAAGTTACTCAAAGTTGACCTGTAAGATACTTTGTGACTCCCACTTTAAAACTCTTCTAAATAACATGTTGCACAGTAGGAACGACTCATCTCTGCATCGCTTTAAGTTATTTAACATGTACAACAAATTTGTAAAACATGACAGTTTTATCTGAGTGATAGCATCGCTACAGTGCATTACTTTCACAGTATTTGATTTTTATGCTTGAGCCCCAAGGTGAGACTTGGACCAAGACTCTAGGGGTGAGACAGTTAATTACTGAGCCATCACTGACACCACATTGTGGTTTGGGTTTACTTAAAACTCAAATGTTATTTGAAATTGAAAAATCAAAGTAAATATGGAATTGTAACTGAGAAAGTTCCACTGACTACATAAAGATATTTAGCATTTAGTATACATGTTCACGCAATGTTAAAGCACATAAACTATCAGGAAGAGCTAGATTCATAGTCATTGAATCATACAGCATGGAGACGTCTCAATCCAAATAAGCCATGCTGGCCTTGCTCACAAATTAAACTAGCCCACTTACTTGCATTTGGTCTATATCCCTCCAAACATTTCCTATTCATGTACTTATCTAAACGTCTTTGAAATGTTGTAACTATACCTGCATTCGTCACTTCCTCTGGAAGTTTATTTCACACACCAACCACTCTCTCTGTAAAAATGGTGCTTCTCATCTCCTTTTTAAAACTTACACCTCTCACCTTAAAAATATGTCTCCTGGTTTTGAACTTCCCCCACCCTAAGGAAAACAACCTTCCTATTCACCTTATTTATACCCCTCATGGTTTTACAAACCTATATAAGGTCAACACTCAACCTCCTGCACTCCAGTGAAAAAAGTCCTATCCTATCCATCCTATTTTTATAACTCAAACCCTCCATTCCCAGCAACATCCTAGTAAATCTTTTCTGAACACTGTCCAGTTTAACAATATCCTTCCTATATAGTACTCCAGAAGAGACCTCACCAATATCCTGTACAACCATAACATAACATCCTAATTCATATCCTCACAGGCCTGAGCAATGAAGGCAAGCATGCTAAATATCTTCTTAACTACCCTATCTACCTTTGACTGAAATATTGAAGAATAATCTGTCTGAACCTCTAGAACTCTCTGTTCTACAACACTACCCAGGGCACTACCATTAATTATGTAAGTCCTGCCCTTGTTTGTTTTACCAAAATGCAATATCTTGTATTTATCCAAACTAAACTGCATCTGCCACTTCTCAGCCCATTGACCAATTAATCAAGAACTCTTTGTAATCTTAGTTAACCTTCTTCACTGAACACTACACCATCAATTTTGGTGTTATGCATAATTTTACGAGCCATGCCTCCTATATTCTCATCCAAATCATTTATATTAATGACAAACAAAAGTGGACCCAGTATCGATCCCTGTGGAACACTGCTGGTCACATCTCCATTCAGAAAACAACCGGCTACCATTACCTTCTGTCTTCTCCTTTCAAACCAATTTTGTGGAACCTTGTCAAAAGCTTTACTAAAGTCTATATAAAAAATGTCTACCACTCTGCCCTCATCAATCTTTTTGGTTACTTCCTCAAAAACCTCAATCAAGTTTGTGAAACATGATTTCCCTCACACAAAACCAAACTGACAATTCCTAATCAATCCTTGCATCTCCAACTGCATGTAAATCCTATCTCTCAGAATCACCTCCAACAAGTTACCCACCACCAATGTCAGCCTCACAGGTTTATAGTTCCCAGGATTCTCCTTACCACCCTTCTTAAATATAGGCACAACATTAACCACCTTCCAGTCCTCTGGCACATTTATGTTTATAAATGATTCAAAGTTTTCTGCTAGGGGCCCTGTAATTTCTTCCCTAACTTTCCACATGAGGATACGATCTAGTGGTACATGATATGGACAAGACACTTGGAGGATCTCTGGATATCACTTTTTCTGCTGAAGAAATGGCTGCCTAATTTCCCCACTAGCTCCTGCTCTTAGTGTAATGTTAGTGAAGTGATGAAGCCTCTGACCAACACATTCGTATATCATTGACCTTAGGTTTTTTATCCTGATGGTCAGGGGCATCATAATGTTTTCATGAGATTCTCACCTACAGGAAGTAAAGAAGCCTTTAATCCAGATCTAGACAGCCTGTATTAAGGTAACCCAATCAACCTGGTTCAGGCCAGGTGGAGAACATCTATGACTTTATAAGTAGCTTTCAGAAATTGATGCAAAATAGGTGCAATCAATTGTCGCACCGTAAATTACTTCCTTCTTTGGGTCAGGAGCCGGGGTGACTATGATTTGAATCCCGTCTTGCACACCGTAACACCCTATCTCCAAAAGTGTTGACTTTGGGTACAAGCATTGTAAGATAACCTTTCTGAACAGTTTAGTAAGAACACCAATCAAATCTTCCTGACATCATAAATTTTATTTTGGTTGGTCATCAAATTGAGAGTTATCCAGATCTCATCTCCCACAAATTGAGGATCCTTGTGAGTGCTCCTTAAGTTGTGCATAAATAATGTTTGCATGAATAATAAAATAAATGCTGAAGTTAACTATAATATGTTTCTTTTATGATGTAAAATATTAACATTTTATTACCATTGAAGCAAAACATTTTTGTCACATCTGCTTCAGTGCCTTGACCACTCATGTGAGTAAAGTTGATCTCTTTTTCAATTAATATTTAAGAAAGTATGAAGTATTGGGTGAACTGCAATCCCTTCTTCTGCACATCTTCATCCTTATCTGTTTAAGCAACAAGACCTTGGGTGTGATTTCTCACTCCCTAAGATGATAGTAATAAATGTGATGAGTTAATCAGGAGAGAGTCCAAATATTAGATTTCCACTGTCAAGATAAAACTTCATGGATGGTGAATTCACTTTTTCACAATCAAGTGGTGAGAAACATATATACATGTATTAGTGTCTTATTAATTCCATACTCGCTGGAACTGCCCCTTCCCAATCAACATCTGAACAATTGAGATACTCGATGCTTCAGAAACTCAACTGCATAAGGGAAGGCTCTGCCTGGTAACTTTGGCCCTCTGTCTTTTATTGTACAGTTTTAATCCTACATCAAGGAATTTGGGCTCAAAACAGACTAGTCAAGAAGGGCGGTCAGGAGCTGTCTTCAGGCTTTGGCCTCTTTATTTAATCCCAACACATAATAAACAGTACAATATGTGGTATTCAGATATGTTTTAGGCTGTAATCTTACTGTACAAAATTGGAAACCTATTACATAAATGCTACTGCCTAATGCTAATCAGTCTGCTAGTCTGTGGGGTTGGTTAGCTGAGTTGGCTGGTTGGCTGATTCACTATGTCGACTAGTGTAAATGGTGTGGGTTCAACTCTTGAAATGGCTGAGGTTACCACAAATGACTCTATTTCTCAACATCACCTGAGGCATGGTGACCCTCAGGTTAAACCACCACCAATCATCTCTCGATGAGAGAGCAGATCTATGTCCCATTAAGGCTATGGTGACTTTCAATATTCGCATGGCTAGGCTTGAGCTTTCTGTCTACTCCTTCGAGTGTTTCTCATTTTTCTACCATTAACTTCATCCCCACTGCGCTATTTATACCCAGTGAGAAGCAGTGCTGTCTCTTCATCGCAAAGTTGTTCTAAGGTTCTAAATCCTTACACAATACTCTGCTTCCTTTTTGGGTGACTACATAGATTTTGCTACCTCTACTGATACCTTCACAATGTCCCTTTCTTTCACTTTTGTTGGAATCATTGCAACTGCTGTAGACAGATCCATGTTGATCAAAGCACAATGTGTTCCTGGTCCATTTCTCCATCCAGCTGGGCAATGGCCACATACCAACATCAGTTTCTCAAGTGGCACTTTAGCACGGAAGAAAAGGTAGGAGCATGTAGCTATAGGAAACAGTGAAGAGTCAAATTGAAAAGGGGAGATGTATCTGTGGCTGAAGGGCATATTACTATATCAGCATCAGAAATGGTGTATGCGCTGGCAGATTAAATGATAAGCACAATGCATGTGTTTGAAGACAATGGCAATATGTGAAAAAGAAAGGAGAGGCAGCAGGAAAAGAGCTACCATGGAAGAGGAGACCTCTTGCATGTATCGGCTTTGTTATTTTCAGATAGGTGCAGCTGAGAGCCAGTGCAGAAGATGACTAGGATGTGCCTAGCTATCACACCACACCCGAGATAGCTTTGAGGGTCTGCAGTCACAACAGTTTGGTAACAACCCTGTCTTGGTAGTCCCAAAGTGAATAATTGTCCTTCATTTCTTTGCCAGTGGATTGTTTCAGGGAGCAACTCGATACCTTGGTGGCATTTCTCAGCCCTAAGTACGTCCAGGAGATCACTGATGCTCTCTTTTCAGGAGTCCACTATTCACCTCAATTCCTCCTTCCTGTGAGGAGTCAGGCAGCGATGATGTGAGGATTATCAGCCATGGCTGGCTTGCTGCAGGGTTAAAATGCACTCATATTGCAATCAGAGCACCTTACCCTGACCCAGCAGCTTCATGAATAGAAAAGGAATTCAGTCCCTTAATGTTCAAACTATTGTGACCACAACATCCAGGTCTTGCAGATATGCATTTGATATCTAAGCAGCTGCCAGGATTCATTAATACTGGCTCACTCATAGATGCCAGCCTCCTACAAAGGCCCTCAACCCAAACAGGGGTGGTTGCTTGATAATGAGGGCTACTCCCTTCATAACTACCTGATGAAACATCAAAGAAATCCTCAGACTGCTGCCGAAGAGAGATTTAATGCTGCCCACACTTTGACCAGGGTCATAGTAGAGCAACCCAGAGGCCTATTGAAGGTAAGGTCCCAGTACCTGGGACAGTCAAGGTGAACCAAGGTATGGTGGTTGAAGCATAGCACATCCTTTCACTGGTGGAAGAAGCTCCACATCTTTCATTTCAGGGAACCTTCTTTAGTCCTACCTGGGGTAGAAGACTATGACAGATGTTAGAACTTGCAATGAAAATATGTTTACAAAGGAAGGTATTCCATACAGTGATTGAACGCCTGTGCCTCCAAAATGCCCCTGGAAGATTTCCTTTTTTCTCCCTCCCATCACATCTAAATGCTGGCTGACCTCAGCAGCTAGGATGGGAGGATTCTGCTGGTTGGAAAGTCCTGATGACCAAGAGGGCCCTGGCCTGCTGAGAGTCTCCTGAACAGGTAAAGGCTCATCCTCCTTGGATTGAGGCACTGGCAAGAATGAGATAGAGGCATGTCTTGTGAGTCCTGAGAAGAAGCTACTGTCAGTCTGTCACTCCTCCAATCTGTGTGTGCACGCTGACACCATCCTCTCTTTCTATAAGAGGATAAGGCACCCAGAGTGAGGTCAGGGTAGCTCATTGTAGTCTCGCTTTGCAATTGTTGCAGAATACCTATTGCTAGAGCAATGGTGTATGGGTCTAATGGCATATTCAACAGCAAAGATGCACATGGATTGCCAATACAATCACCATCCTTTCCAAGGAAGTACCTAAATGGCTTGCTTGCTGGAGCCACCATGGTGGGTCAGTATGTGGGCAGACTTCTCAGTCTTTTCTTCCAGGCTACTTAGGACCTCTAGTACATCTTATGGTCCACGACCTGGCTTTGCAAGTCGAGCATCTTGGTTAAGGCTCAGTGCAGAGGTACCTGGACCCTGACAGTCCTCTCTGAGTGTCAGTGACCTCAAATGTTTATTCCTGCATTGGTTATGGACACATGTCAGAGATATGTTCACCAGATTATGTCCCCGAGTCTAATCTAGACAGAGTACCCACTGAAGCAAATATTTCTGAGCTGGTGGAGGGTGCAGGTAAACTCCTTGATGCTGCATCCTAGGAGGGGTCACAGTCTACTACTCTTGTACCAGTCCTCCTGGTACAGAGGGACGATATGGTGGGCTCTTTCCTCATGCGGTGTCCTATGTGGTGCTAGTTACTGCAGAAAAGAAGGGAAATAATTAGTTGATGAAGATGCAGAAAAGCTTATGTGGAGCAACGTGTTTGAATTTGTGCTGATCCAAGAAAAGCAGGGTGGGCATGTTGCTTTGTGGGTGTTGGTTCATTGGTGTCTGTCCATCATTATGAAAATGATTTTGTCTTCCTTGGCCAGTGGGTATGATTCTTGATATCTGGCACCCACTGTCTGTCTTGGTCATCATGGCCTGGTTTTCCGCCAATTTCTTCTGCAATGAGAGAATATAAAGGATTGAAATGGGTGATGCAGTTAGGTGCAGGAACAGTCTTTGAGCATGCATCATTATAAGAGATGCTGGAGGAACCACAGAGGAAAGGAAGGGTTAGTAATTGAGAAGATGAAGTGGGTGTGAGGCTACATCATACATGTGATGCATTGGCTGGCAGACCACGGGGTATTATGTGATGCCACTTTGCGGAGTTAGGCTCTGTGAGTATGAGGTAGCAGAATGAAAACGGTTCCGCTTACTCTTGTGCATCTTCAGAGGTTATTGACTTTTATCCTGCACTGTTTTCTAGTTCTTTGATATGGACGAGTGGCATTGACCTGAGTTGCGATCTCAGCCTTGGCTGGAGACATCTGATCATGTTGCCTCCTGGTGCAGTCACAAGGAAGAGAATGGACTTTCTATCGATGACCCCATCTGGTATCATCTGGAGGCAGCATCAGTAAAGCTGAGAGCCAGCTTGGATTTCTTTGGATGCGTCTCTGGGGATCTAGGGACAGCCGCCATATGCTGAGGGAGTAGTTCCTGTTTGCAGCAGGGGAAGTGGTGTCTAGTAGGCTTTTAAATGTGGCACCACAATCTTCAACCATAGAAGGTCCCAACAGTGACAAGAACTTCCGACTTGCTCAAACGTGATTCGCTGAGTAACTTGAACAACATCTTACTTGCATAGATAATAAAACATGCTGTAACTTCCAAATGGAGCATCTTACTCCTTGACTCTCTGCTTCATTCTCTGCTCATAATGCAGAGTGGAATAATTTTCTTCATATTTATTTAACATGATCACAAATGGTTTAAAAAATATAAGTTGATTTGCAATGCTAAAATTCCTTTGAGACATTCAGGGTTAATGACTTCCTATGAGTCACATCTGATTTATATTTAGTGGAAATCTTATGGAAAATTTGTGACTAATCATTACTGTAAGAAACATTAAGTCCTGTGTTGGATGCTGATTGTACACATTTACTGCATAAGAATGCAGATAGTGGCAGGCCAGCTTATTTGGTCAGCTCCACTCCTGTTTAGTGGTTTAATTGGTGTCCTTGCTACCATAGACTGTTCCATTACAACTGGGTTTAGTTCAATGAACATTGTTCAGAGCTGCAGTGATTATGAAATAAATTTTGCCATGTTGGACAAAACAAGTTTGCCACAGTCCTTTTAATTTATTGAATTATAACTCAAGAGTGTGACCAATGTTTTCCCATCATAATGTTAATTGTTCCCCCAACCACCACATTGGGAGCAGTTGTGCCAGTAGTTTTGCACAGGAATACAGACAATTTAGAGGTATCTTTAAGCAAAGATGGAATTTTATCAGAAGCACATGGGTCACATGCTGTGTCAATGCCGTTTCCTAGCTGTCGAGGCAGCTGCATAGTGGGATCCTACAGAAAAAACAGACATTTAATCCTTTGTGTTAAAGGGGGAATCAGCAAATAGGAGCTCATGCATTGTCATAGAGTCACAGAGGTCCACAGCATAGACAAAGGTCCTTCAGCCCATCGAGTGTGCACCAGTCAAAAACAAGCATCTAATTATTCCAATCCCTTTTTCCAGCACTTGGCCCATAGACTTGTGTACCTTGGTATAGTAAATGCATATTTAAATACTTCTTAAAAGTTATGAAGATTTCTGACACTATCACCCTTACAGGCAGTGAGTTCCAGATTCCCACCGCCCTCTGGGTGAAAATAAAGTTCCCTCACATCCTCTCTGAACCTCCTGTCCTTTACCTCAAAACAAAGCAACATTATAAACAATAAACCGTCGGAACCGTAGGATCAGAGGCACCTTGGTGTGCATGTCCACTGATCACTTAAGATAGCAAGATGAAGGAATAAAGTAGATAAAGAAGCTAAAGGGAATGCTTGCTTTTAGTAAGCAAGGCACAGAGTTTAAGAGCAAGGAGGTTACACTGTAACTGTATAAAAGTTGATTAGGCCACAGCTAGAGAATGGTGTGCAGTTCTGGAACCCACATGATAGGAGGGGTGTGGTTGCACTAGAGAGGTTGCAGAGGAATTTACCAGGATGTTGCCTGGGCTGATAAGTTTAGTTATGAATAGAGATTGCTTTGGCAGGGTTATTTTTCTTGACATGCTATGGAACAAGTCAGCTTTCGGAAACTGAGTGTTGAAGGTGAGATGAGGGGTTTTGAGTAGAGATCAGTGTTCATGCTATGGACAGACAAGTTTTGCAATAGAAGAGGATTTAATTGAGGCTGCTTCTAGAAATGATGCCCCTGCCCTATCTATATTCAACTCTCACCTCTTGAACATACCCTAATTGGGATGGTCACTCCAGAAGTGACTCATTACTTGTCCACCTTCTGTAAAGTTTATGTGTCATATGACAACCTTGAATGGGGTCAGAAACTGGAAATCTGTTCAATGTCAGGAATCTGATGTTCCCTGGAAATGTAACCCTATATTGGAGCAGATATCACATTCAATCAAGAATAGTCAATATGTAGAAATTTCTATCTGAATACTAGATTCCACTCAATCGCACTCTTCAACTAAATCATTCCCCAAGTTCTCCCCTGATGACCCACAGTTTAAACAAAATTAGAACAGAACCTGATGCAGAAGTAAAGCAAGTAGCAAAAGGACATTAAGTTAGATTGATAATAGTAAGGATTTTTAACTACTTGATTTTTAAAACAAGGGCAGATGGTAATACTCCTTTAATCTTTGTTTGCTTTGAGTCTATCAACTTCCTTTTGTTGCCACAAATTAAAATAAAAATAGATGGCATAAACTTTTTAGCATCGTTTACTCTGATCAAATTCCTGCCACAGTCTTTCATGCGAACAAATAGTTCAGAAAATAATCGATGTAAATCAGATGGTTATAAAAGACCCTGATTTCGGTCTGCTGCTCAGCTACAGGCAGCAATTGAATACTAGTCCAAGTTATGTTCCATGTAATGTACACCACTAAGAATGTTGAATTAGGATCTTCTGATCTAAATTGATACTCAGTGTAAATTGGACCATAATTCAGATTGACACTACTGATGAAAGAGAATAGTGCTGGGGATTCACTGTCGATATCTGGAAGAGAAAAAAATGATGGAGCAATTTTAACCGAGCCCACCACCAGGAAACAGATGGGTGGGTTAGATTAAAATTACCGCCAAAACATTAAAACAAAATTTCAAATTCAAGACTTTAACAGTCCTTTTATGTCTCAATGCTGATCTCTGTTGGATTGCTATTTTCAGATTTTCCAGTATTTATGGTTTTTCATTTCATTTTATCCTGCTACTGTATTGCTGAACTGTCTTTTTAGAAACAGAAACCATTTTAGAGGCCCAAAGAGCAGAGACTGTTTAACACTGCAAAACTAAGGGTTCATTGTAATAAAATTCAGCATCTCGGAAAGTGCAGTTGCTCGAGTTGTTCACAACAGATAGTATTACACTGGTATTATGGTTAAGAACCCGTCTGTTTCTAATGAGGGGGGATCAAGTACATGATGAAAGCTCCATTCACTTAATCCCATGAGCACTAAAATAGAGCACAGTTCTCAGCACAGTGCCAGCTTCTTCCTCTATCATATCTGATTGGTCGGCTGTCATTTTTAATGCCATTGTTGAGAGTCGCAAAGAATAGCATATGATGGGCATTTTCCAGGCATTGACTAAGAAAAGGTCATCTATAATTTGCCTTGTAGCAGATTTATATGTCTATTTGCTAGAAAGAAGCAGTCTGTGAACACAAAAATCCCATGATTTAACAGATTCCAAAATAAAATCTTGTTATGTGAATTTCCATTAAACACAAACAAAGGCAATGGGGGGGGAGAACAAGGATATTCTTCCTGCTTCCAAAGATGAATTACACAATTGTTAGTTCAATAGTTTTTTTTTCAAAAGGAACTACGTATGAGTTAAAACTAACTGTTTCTCTATTTTCTAAGCTCTTGTAAGTAAAGAAGCTGTACTTAGGTACCTTTATACCTACGTGGCACTGAAAGTGGCAACTTATGAACTTTTCACTATACTCACTGAGTATATGTGACAGTAAAGGCTAATTATAATTCTAATTCTAACAATATGTTAAAAAGGAGCAATTGGCCTTGAAATTCAGTTTTGGATATTGGTGTATCAATGTATTGGTCTAAAATTTCTTTCCACTGGAAAATGTAAAACAGTTTGTGGTCAATCATACGGCAAGAGCAGAATTTCAAATAGATACTTTAATGATAATTGTACAATGTTTCTGTTGAACCGTATCAGTCAAGGTTTGCGTTTAACTGTGACTGCAAAAAAGGTCATTTATATAGTTTCTTATGTATCAACAGGAGTTTTCAAATGATGCACAGTCTATAAATTATTTTAAAGTTCAGTCACTATTATTATGCCTGCAATCACGATTATTCTTATGCAGTGATATTCCACAAGTAAACAGCAACTGGATAATCAAATAAGCAATATATTGTGATATTAAAGAAAGAGATGTTGACCATTACATCAGCAGAATTCACTGCATTTCTTTGAATAGTGTTGTTTGTATTGAATAATATAGACAAACTGAACATAAAGACATTGCACCTTACATCTCAGTATTGCTCCAAATGTCCTGCTAGAATATGTCCCAGTCCATTGTATTGCTTTAACCAATAATCTCCTGCCTTAAGGCAAGAGTACTGCAACTGAACCCAGGTTACAGCGTACCGTGTTCATCCAATGCAAAGGTGAAAGTCTGGCTACCTTTCATACTCTAACATTGGAAGATGCTGTCTAAGGTGCCTGGTGAATTTCTGCAATGCATCTTGTAAATGGTGCAATGCTGCTACTGACCATTGGTAGTGAAGAGACTCAATGTTTGTAGTTGAGGTGCCAATCAAGTGGCAGGCTTAGTCCTCGATTGTGTAAAACTTTTGAGTATTATTGGAAGTGCACTCATCCAAGCCAGTAGAGGATATTCCATCACATTCTTGACTTGTGTCTTGTAGACAGTGGACAAGCTTTGAGAAGTCAGGATGTGAGTCATTCTAGCAGGATTTCCAGCCTCTGTCCTACTCATGTAGCCAGAGTATTTATATTGCTAGTTTAGTTCAGTTTGTGGTCAATGGTAACTCCCAGGATTGTGACTGTGGGGTTATAGTGATTGTTATGGCATTGAATGGATTCTCTCTTGTTTGAAATGCCTGACACTTGTGTGGCACAAATATTACTATCAGCCCAAGCCTGGATATTGTCCAAGTTTTGCTACTTTGGGCATAGACTGGTTTAGTATCTGAGGAGTCAGGAATGGTGCTGAATGTTAGGCAATGATTGGTGAACATCCCCACCACTGCCCTAATGATGGCGGGAAGGTCATTGATGAAGCAGCTGAGGATAGTTGGGCCTAGGGCAATACCCTGGGGAACTCCTACAGAGATGTCCTGGAGCTGAGACGACTGACCTCCAAAATCAAAATCACTTTTTTTTGTGCCAGGTATGATTCCAGCTATTGGAGAGACTCCCCCACCCCCCCGACCGCCATTCCCATTCACTCCAGTTTTGTTAGATTTCCTTGATGCCACACTCAGTCAAATATGGTTGTGATGTCAAGGGTAGATGCCTTCATCACACCTCTGCAATTCAGCTCTTTTGACCATGTTTGAACTAAGGCTGCAGTGAGGTCAGGAGCTGAATGGCCCTGGCTGGTTCCTAACTGAACTTCACTGAGCAGGTTATTGCTAAGCAAATGCTCCTTAATGATACCTTCCAGCACTTTCATGATTATTGAGAGAAAATTGATGTGGCAGCAATTGGCCAGGTTGGATTTATCTTGCTTTTTGTGTAGAGGGCATACCTGAGTAATTTTCCACATTCTCAGGTTGATGTCAGTGTTTTAGTTGTACTAGAACAGCCAAGTGCTTGGGGTGTGGCAAGTTCCAGAGCACAAGTCTTCAGTACTATTCCTGTACTGTTATTATATACATAAACTGTTCTTATAGGAATGAGAGGGTGTGCATGAATAGTGACTTTCAGAAGGGAATTTAGAAGGAAAGATGTGCAGCATTGTATGGAAGTTGAGAGTAATTGGGAAGATCTTTCAAAGAATTGGCTCAAGCACAATGGGCCAAATCATCTCCTTCTGTGCAACATGATTCCATGGTTCTGTTATTAAAATTACAAAGCAACAATCTTGAATAAGGATTATTGCTTGCAAGTTAACTTTACATGTGTAAATAAACCAAGTTTATATCTCACCATGTTTTCGTTGTCCTGTTACCATCATCCCGAAGTGTAGCACTCTAAAGACCTTGCTTTGGCTCATATTGTAAATAAAACACAATCTAAAAAAGACTCTTGTAAAGAACAAGAAATAGTTTATTGCATGTAAGCTACTGATGACAAGTTACATTGATATGAGAGATCTCACAATGTACCCAGTTGTTCCTTGAAATGAGCCTAAAAGTTCAGAGCAGCTGTAACCTAGATGGCCACTGTGCTGGGATAGCCATCCAGTCTTTCTGAGTGGAAGATGACAAAGTGACAGGTTGAAACATGCTGCATCGGTGTCTGCATTGTCTTTCAGACTTTTGAAGGAAACAACTGTGAATACTGTAGAAACAGCATCTCAGCATCCTCCTCCACCTCTTTGGGGGAATCTTCATCTGCTGTTTCTCCCTCTGGAGGCTGTGCAGCAGCTGCTAGAGGTTACTGTTCTTCTTAGGCTTGCTGATGAAGTTGTAGTCATTGTTCTCAGATTGGCATCAACATGAAAATGATTCCAAAGACAGCATTCATTGTGTAAATTTGATTACAAGTTGTCTGTGGACAATGCCAGAAATGTAACACAATCTCATTTAAGGAACTCCTGAACTCTGTCCTGAAGGTCATTGTGGGTCAGCCTACAGCAGGTGGACTGCAGCGGCTCGGGGCGGCACTGTATCTCTGTGATTAGCACTGCTGCCTCACAGTGCCAGGGACCCAGGTTCGATTCCAGCCTTGGGTGACTGCCTGTGTGGAGTTTGCGCATGCTCCCCGTGTCTGCATGGGTTTCCTCTGGGTGCTTGGTTTCCTCCCACAGACACAAAGATGTGCAGGTCAGGTGAACTGGCCATGCTAAATTGCCTATAGCGTTAGGTGCATTAGTCTGACGGAAATGGGTATGGGGGTGGGGGGGTTACTCTTCAGAGCTCAGTGTGGACTTGTTTGGCTGAAGGTCCTGTTTCCACACTGTAGGGAATCTAATCTAATCTAAGAAGGCAGCTCATCACCACCACCTTCTCAGGGGCAACTAGAGATGGGCAATAAATTCTGGCCAGCCAGTGATGCCAATTTCCCATGAGTGAATTTCTGGGGTGGAGCTGGCCGAGCTCTAAAACAAAGAGATGTATGGTTGAAGAGATCCTCGTGTTGGTCTAAAGAGAAGTCATAAAAAAGTGGTGAGGCAGATGGTTTGTCAATACTGACTTGAATGGTTAAAGAGTCTAGGAGAATGGATATTGACCAGGGAGCATTTAGGGCTATATTCTCTCTAATTTCTACAGCCACTATTCAGGCCCCTGTGATTCATGTGTGCCAGTGGCCGGAGCAACCAGAAATAAATATGTGGCGTGACATGCATGGAACCTCAGAGCGGCTGTGCAGTTAAATGGCTACGCAACTTAGAGGGAATGATTTGTGGACGTTGTTCTGAAGAAGCAGTTGGATGATGGCCAGAACATTCAATGAGCTGCAGCTGCCAGGAACTCGCTCTGAATTACAAGTCAGGAATTTGCACTGTCTATTTTCTCACTGAAGGTTGGATTTGGAGATGGCAGTAAGTTAAGGCAAATTGGGGCATTAATGAGGTGCAAATGCATGGAAATAAGGTAGCCCATGTTCAATGGCAAGATTCTGAAGTTGACATTTAAGTTTGAACCAAAAATCAGGAGTATTTTTCTTGTCTTTGATATTGGATCTTTTTATGGAAAAGAGTTTCTTTTCTTTCTCGCTATAACATTAGGATTAAATCTCAGCACAACATCGTGGGCCAAAGGGCCTGTTCTGTGTTGTACTTTTCTATGTTCTATGTTTTATGTAACTCACATCACAGCGGGAAGGGAAAATCCTGCCCTAAGAGGGGGAACTGGATGGTAGGTCTCATTTCTTCAAAATCCTTCTGTCCACAAGTCCACATGACATCCTTTTAGTGTGTGGTGTTAATGGAACTTCCCCGTATTAACTCTTCCAGACATGTAAACAACAAGTCATCATTTAATTGGTCTACTTTATTTAACTGTTCTTCAGTGTTAGATATTCTGGGATAAAAATAGGGGCAATCCAATTACTCTCAAGGCTGCTGGTCAGAGAGGTTAAAATTGTTCCCAGCTGGCACTCTTGATAACCTTATTGTCACCTTTGCTAGAACGTCTGACTTTGGCACAGGGAAGAAAAATGAAAAAAAGGATTATATACTTTTAGCTGGCCATACATGGGTTCAGATTTTTACTGCATATAATCCTCCTATTCTCTATTTCCCACCTTGAGCTCTGTATGGCTGGTAGTTTATGCATAGGTAAAAAGATTGACCCTAGTGAGTTTGGGAGAGGAGGAGGCAAGAAAATGTTCATGGAATCAGGAGGGAAATAAATCCCATTTATCATGATTCAGTAATACCTATGCTAAGGTTTCTGTGTGGACAAGCAGATATCATCATTGAGTCATAGAGACAGCATGGAAACAGACTCTTTGGTCCAACTCGTCCACGCTGACTAGGTTTCCCAAACTAAATGAGTTCCAATTGTTTGCATTTGGTTTATATTCCTCTAAATCTTTCTTATTCATATACCTCTCCAAATGTATTTTAAGTGTTGTAACTGTACCTGCATCTACCACTCCCTCTGGCAGTTCATTCCATACAAGCACCACCCTCTGCATGAAAATGTTGCCCCTCAGATTCCTTTTAAATCTTTCTCCTCTCACCTTAAAAGTACGCCATATAGTTTTGAACTTCCCCACCCTTGGAAAAAGACCTTTGCTATTCACCTTATCTATGTCCTTAGTGATTTTATAAACCTTCACTGTAACGTCGCCCCTCAGCCTCCTACCTTTCAGTGAAAAACATCCCAGCCTATCCAATCTCTCCTTATAACTCAAACCCTCCAGTCCTGGTAACATCTTTGTAAATCTTTTCTGCATCCTTTCCAATTTAATATCCTTCCGACAGCAAGGTGAGCAGACTGCATACAGTACTCAAAGTGTCCTCATCAATGTCCTTTACTGTCATTTTAAATTCTATGCCAGTATTCCTTCAGACTAATAACAATAACTCTTATTTATAAAGTACCACTAACTAAACAAAACGTTACTTTCTACTTCCAAAGAGAAAGCTCAAAGATTTAGTCAAAATAGTCATTTTTAAGGAGGGTATAAGAGGAAGATGAGTGGATAGTCTCGGTCACAGAAGAGTTAAAACTCATTTCCTTCTTAAAATTATTTATTTTCAGGCAGTTGTGATGTGTTGTTCTGAGGAAAATAGAATTTCAGTCCCTAAATCTGAACGCAGCTATTTTGTCTGACCTCCCTTAACCATCCCTTACCTACATGAACATGATAGTGATGGAACACGATTCCCCATAGCTCTCACCCTTGTACACCTGATGTAGGACAATCAAAAAGGACATGAGTAATGGTACTGTGATTGTGGTTGGTTGGAGCAGTGTCCAATAGGAAGGCAATATTTGATTGTTGGCTGTTGGTGAGTATTTTGAGCCTCTTCAACATTTGCAGCCAAGACAAATAAAATATTTCTTTCCCCATCAAATCTTTTTCTGTCTATATTTATTTATTGCCCAGGCTCAACCATCATAACTTATTCCTTCGTTCCAAAGGAGGACTCCCTCTGAAGAGCAGAAAGTCCCAATTTCCTTCAGACAGTGGTATCATTCTTATGGAAAGTCTCCCATTCCCACATTACAGTGAAGGTTTCAGTCTACTGCGAAGATTGAGCCAGACATATGTGGAGTGTCTACTTGTAAATTGCTGGAAGCATTTGGTTTACCATTGAGTGGGAGTGATAAGCTCTACGTAGGGTTTATAATTGTGCATTTAATTTAAATCCCTTCATCGTCTTTAATAGTTGGAGCATAAATGAGCCACTTTCAATATTTCCTCCCACTCTTCATCAAGTGTTTCTCTTTGTTTATAATATCTTTCACAGTTCTGTTCAAATTATGGTGACAGCTATATTCTGCATATATTAATAAAGACAAGGTACAAAGTTCTATATGGAATAATGCATGTATGTAATCCAAGAGATCCACAGCTGGATACAGCTAGGAGTGGAGGCTTTATCTTTGAAGATGTTATTTTCAGTCACTGATCTAAAGTGTATATCCTTAAAAATGAATAAGTAAGTCATTAATCAAAAGGGTACTTCCACAATAATAATCAGAAAGTATCAGATAAAACATTAGAACCTGTTCAATCAGGCGGCACTGTAGCACAGTGGTTAGCACTCATAGCACCAGGGACACAGGTTCAACTCCGTGTGGAGTTTGGACATTCCCTCCGTGTCTACATGGGTTTCTGCTGGCTGCTCTTGTTTCCTCCCACAGTCCAAAGATGTGCAGATTAAGTGGATTGACTGTGCTAACTTGCCCATAGTGTCCAGGGATGTGCAGGTTAATTGGGTTAGCCATGGCAAATGTGGGGATATGGTGGGGTCTGGGTGGGATGCTCTTCAGAGGTTCGGTGCAGATTTGATGGACTAAATGGCCTTTTTCCACACTTCAGGGATTCTATGACAGATGTGAGCTGATATCTTGAAGTAGACACTGTATCAGAATTCAGCATGATCTGTCACTCCGATGTTGCAAGTTTTGCAGAAATGGTGCCAAAATAAACTTTGCATCAACAACGGCTTACATCTATACCAACATCTTTCACAGAGAAAGATGTCCCAAAGCAAGTAAAATTAATGTTGAGACAAAAGAAATAGGAGGACAGGAATCAAATGTTTCTTAATGGTGAAGAAGGAGATAAAGAAGTGAAGTCGTTTCGGGAGAAATAACAGAGGATGGAGCCACTTAAATGGGTTTCAACGATGAGAGAATGCACAGGAAGTTGAGTCAAGGTGAATAGAGAACCCTGGAGAGGTTCTAATATTGAATTCCTGTTATAGGATAAGGGAAGATCACCAAAGGATTTAAATTTTAAAGCCTATATGTTAGCAGACTGATGGTATGAGTCAATGAGAAGAGGGACATCAGGTATGTGGGCGACAATGCAGGCAGCAGATGATAGTCTGAAGTTAACAGAATTTGAAGGATACCTGCCAAGAGAACATTTGAATAGTCTAATGTAGAGGTGAGAAAGGCCTAGGGATGGATTTCAACATCAGATACAAAAGCAAAGGGAAAAGTTCAACTGAAGTATACAGGCTGTATCTGCCTCTTTATCCATTAAAGGAATGCTATTGCCTCCATCGCTTTGCAGTTTCCTTCCTCTACTCTGGAAATTGGGTTGTGCTTCCCCACAAAATGCCCACCTGACTTCAGCTCAATCCGATTGCATTTACAGTTTCAGCTCCTTTCATTTCCAATAAACCATTTGGGATTACTGCCTAATAATCAGCCACTTCTGCAAACTGTGGAAGAGAAATTAAAAGGCTTGGACACTTAGTATGAATTATTAACATTTCTTGGTCTCAAATAATCTATTAAACTATAGTTAGATGACTTCCAACCAAGCTTTGAAGCCTTTTTTTAATAGGGATAATTTACTAACTGTCCTTCACAGATGTTTAAAACTGAAGGAGCTATTATAACAATTCCAAGCCCTTTGGTGAAGTATAAGAATAGACACAGATAAATTTCTTTAAGGTTGGTTTATTCACAGAATGCAGTGGAATAAATATCTGCGTCCTACCTATGAACCCAGTGTTCCAGCTTTCTCTTTATTATTGCTTAGAGCATCAAAAATACACAAATGGAGGGCTTGTTTTAATTAACAACATTAGCTGGGGCTACTGTGTAATTTCTCTTACTGAGTTTACCTGAACAGTTATTGTGGGAAGTGTCTGTCAAGTGGAATTCCTGTGCATGTATTGTTTAATTTTTATTAGTTGAATATCAATTAAACAATCCTTGCTTCAAGTGATGGTCCTTTCCTTCCATCCTGTGGGGTGCCCCATAAAATATGAATGACATATTAAGTGAGATTCAGCCTTGGGAAGTCTCTGACCATTTTTAATACTATCACCCTGGAACTATTTGGAGAAATTAATCAAACAACAATTCACATTTATCAAGAACATTTCACGAGTGAAATGTTAGTATACATGTTTGAATTCCCACAGTTTCACACTTTATAATATTGGCCTTATCAGCAATCTTATAAATAGGACCCAAGCTATACATTTAGAGTGCAGTTTGATGCTGAAATACTGTACATCAAAGCCATCCTGCAGGGTAATGGCTGTGCTAGTCAAATCATTTCTCACTGTACATCATGCAAACTTATGGATGGCTCTAAATCCACAACCTTTGGTCTGAAAAAGTGCCCAGCCTACTTCTGGTTACTGTAGAAGGGAAAGCTATCTCTCAAAGATTTGAGCAAAAACTGAAGCTAGTGGATTGACACTCTAAACATGCAGTAGCTACCATCAGAATGCTTTCATCAAGCCAAAAAGCTACCTATTACATAGGAAAGCAAAGTGGTATATGAATTTCAATGGCTACTATAGTGCCATCTATGGTGGCTATTTGTCCCAAAGATTGGTGCACCATATCCAACAGTTTATGCCTTCAACTGTTCTGAGCAATCAAGGTACTAACCCCACCAATCAGCCTGCCCACAGAAGCTAAGGGGGAAGAGGGAGAATATTGGACGGGATGAAGGTAGGATGTATACCGTATACACAGCTAGCTGAGCAGTTGGGAATGTTGAATGAGAATACATAGGTGTTGAAATGACTCATATTGTGGGTACGCATTGCTTGTTAGTGTCAATGAAGCGATGCTGGGGGATGCAATAAAACATCTGGGCCCTACACAAAATCACAAACAATAGCATGAATGGTGAAAAACAAATATTTGTTGAGTATTTACAATGGCACTGACATGCCCTCAGTGCATTTTCCTCTTCCTTTCCTTCACTGCATGGCCTCTCCTGTTCCACAGATGGTGTAGAGGCAGTCTGCCCTGCAGTGGAATCCACTCGCTCTAGAGATTTAGTGGGGTCTCTCCAGGGGCATATGCGTCTGGATGGCCCAGACCTGGTCTTCCTGCCAGAGGCTTGAACTTTCAAGTGTTGGATGGGAAGGCAAGCAGCATATAGGTGGAGGGCTCAGGCATGTCCACAGTGCCCTCAGTGGAAACTGCCAAGGGGTCTGTGTAAGTTTCCTCCGCAGGCTTCCTTTCCATTTGAGATGTGATACCTGGACTGAGGTCAGTCCTGGGGTTTGGTCCTGATCAACTAGAGGGATTTGCCTTCCAGCAGTCTATCAGCTCTTCATCACAGCTGCTATCTGTCCATCCAAGCAGCCGGCAAGTTGAATTATTCTCTGCACTGCTGAAGATTTCAGACAATGAGGACCATTACGTTCCACCTGCCTGA
Organism: Chiloscyllium plagiosum; assembly: GCF_037043375.1. Classification (NCBI taxonomy): domain Eukaryota; kingdom Metazoa; phylum Chordata; class Chondrichthyes; order Orectolobiformes; family Hemiscylliidae; genus Chiloscyllium; species Chiloscyllium plagiosum. The sequence goes on from NW_028270140.1 coordinate 29,339,792, forward strand.
CTGCTGCTCCTGATCCTCGCTGTGTTTATACACAAATATCCTCATCTCTGGGACCACAGGGTACTTCCTTGTTGGGGGCTGAGCAATCATCTGAATGCCAGTGGCTTGGGATATTGTTCCCTTGCCTACGTGCAGAGTAGTTGCTGTGTACTCTCACTTTGTGCACTAATTAACCTCACTGAGATGTCAATGTTAGAGCTAGCAGAGAGTGTAAAAGGCACCCTCACCAATGATTTCTCTGCAATATCAACACTGTCATCTTCAGAGGTCAAAGGTGTGCTTTCTGGGTGAGTTGGGTGATTCTCTGCAGATGTACTTGGGAGGCTGGTTAACCTGTAAGACACAAGAGGCAGAAGATGTTACAGACACTGGTTAGAAGTGATGTCCAATGAATGACACTGACTGTCTGGTTAATGTTAGCATTGCCATGGAATAAGAAATGATACATACTCGGTTGCCAGAACACGGATGTCTCTGCATCCCTGCAGAAATGCTTCTGGCATTCATGAGGGCAAGGATTCTGTCTCATAGAGAGTGAGTACATGGATATCGGCAACCTCCCCCAGTCAACTCATATAGTATCACTGTATTATGAGATGTCTTCTGTATAATATATAAAAGGAGAATGAATAAGGTACAAGTGAGTGGTACAGCTGATCGGACTGGTTCATGTAGGGAAAAGGAGTTAAGGTGTTCCATGGGATTGTGGAAGCAATGAGGAGTAGAAGTAAGGTTAGTGTTTGGGAAGCTGGGGATAACAAGAGTGAATGAGAGGGAAGGTTGTAAACAAAACAGAGGGCTTGTCAGAGCATAAGCCTTGATGGGAGGTAGTTGTGATGCAGAGATAGAGTGAGTATAAGGTAGCAGAGAGCATATTATGGCATGTACCCTGATAGCAAGGAGAAGTCATTGACTTTCTTTTGACTCTGCAGCCTGGTGGTCTGCACCCTCGAGTCGACACAGGTGGCAATCTCATGCATTCTGGCATAGTACAGTACTGCAACCTCCATTGATGATCTTCCAGGAAGAAGGCATCTCTATGTTGCACCATTCCTTCAACCAGGACTTCCAGGTCCTTGTTCGATAACATGGCATCAACATTGCCATTCTCAGCTATCTTTCCTCATAGCCTCCAAAAATACACAGGGCAATTACTAAATGCCGATGTTCCCCATGGTGTGTGGTGGGCTTTTAAAGGTGGCATGAATAGAAAGATTGTTGGTTTTAGGTTGGATACCCACTGAGTGACTGGGAATAGTGTGTGGTAAGATGGGGTGAAAATTGGACAGAAGAACTCAATAGAGTCAGGGTCAGCAATTACTGCGACAAATTTGGTAAGACACTCACTGAGTTGCACAGCATGATTCATAATTTGCATTTCATCAAAACTATGTAAGATCCAGCCCAATATGTCTATACCATGATCCTTTCTATGAATCATATTTTGTCTGACTGAAGACACACATTATGAAAGGTACAACAAAAAACACTAACTACATAGAGCAAGCTATTTATGTGAAAGTAATGGACTGTTCTCCAAAACTACTGAAATGCATTGGTGGCTTTAAGGAAAGTTGCAACGACTGGAAATACAATAAATTATTGATTCATTCAGATTTGTCAGTTTGTACAAACTGCGTCACTCAATAGCCATTGCATACATTTTTATGCAGATTTACTTGAAATCAAAATCTCATTTAGTGAATACTTCATTGACATGAGTTGTCTTTTCAATGTACTAAAAACTAAACCCTACATTCCAACATGTGGATCACCACACATATTTTCAAAATGAATATCAATGAAATTGACAAACAAATGTTATGTAATTCCTTTCATAATTAAAAAGTGGTATGTCCCACTCTCTTATTTTTTTTTTGATATGGCAATCAGGTTTTAAACTTGTTTTGACAAGGAAACAGTGTTAAACGGTATTGGTTATCCTAACATACCAAAGTCTTTGCTCTAGATGAAAGGTCCATATCATAATCTTGTCAGCATGTATTTCCCATTACCCAAATTGTGTTTGCTACTTCCTGCTCTCACATCCTTGTTTAGGAGGGTTTGATGATTTAGATCATTGTTTTTTCCTTCTACCCAATATTCATGAGGACTGTCTCTCAAAATCATGGAGTGGTAAGCTGCAGTTTTTGCAGTTGCAGCTTTTGATCATTGTCAGGTCTCGCAGTATGATTGGAGACAGGCAAGGTGAGAAGGCAGGTCATTTCCCTGAAGTCAGAGTGATATAACAGTCACCTTGGGCCACTTGGTATAGGGATTTTAGTTGGCATTTGTGCACTGAGAGACGTGAATGAAAAGAAATGAACTATGCGCCTTTTAAGGGAATGGTAGCAATAGATGCTGGACTAGTAAACTATGTTTCTGGATTAATGATTTGGAGATGTCTCTGATGGGATCATGGTAGGGAGAGCGTGACACAAATCACAGCCTCAGGGATGGGCTTCTGTTTATTTGATACTCTACAGAGCCACAACTGCACACACACTGTCCAGTTCAACCCTAACATGGGTAATTGGGTTGCTTTCAATCTTCTAGGACTCGGATTATCACATTCAGGCTACCTCCTGAGGCTATTGGGAAAATAGGAGTATTTAGATAAACAGTAGGTATAAGGCTTTGAATCCACATGGAGGGGCTATTTCTATCACATGAAAGATATTAAAGCCTCCTGAGGGAGAAAACAGAATCAAAGGGCTGGTATCAAACACCCTTTCTTGCAGGACCAGAAATCACTGCAGTCTGATTAATTTCTTTTCTGGCGACTTTAAAGGTTTCTTATTCATAAATGCTTTTAAAAATACCCTTCCAAACAAAGTGCTCCTATAATGTTTTAATTGGGACGTGGCTGTGGACTAACTTGTTGCTTAATGAGCAGCCACTAAGTCTACTCTAAACATGCTTGTGAAACGAAGCACAGACAATTGTGTGAGCTGTTGGTTAAAATCCAGACAGCTTCACATTCCAAGAATTAAAGTCCAAATTGCTGATTCTGCAAACAGGATGCAAAAGAAAAAAATAAACTTGGAACCCATTATACTTTATTGCAGTTGTTAATTGCAATATTTGTAAAATATAGAGATGGCTCAACAGGAAGGAATAAAGCAGCATTCATCACACCTTACATATCTTTGGCAACACAACGCAGTGAATTTGGAAAGCCACTCCTGTGTGTCGATTAGGAAGCCAATTCTGGGGCTAAATTCAAAAGTCTTCCCCTGAACTTAGTCCAGTCTGATAAACTAGGTGGGAGAAAGTGACGTCTGCAGATGCTGGAGATCAGAGTCTAGAGTCAGCATTTTTCTACTGTTTATCTAATTACTCCTATTTCCCCAATAACCCCCCAATTGCCTCAGGAGGTAGTCTGAATGTGATAATCTGAATCCTAGAAGATTCCTGATGAAGGGCTCCAGCCCGAAACGTCGATTCTCCTGCTCCTCGCATGCTGCCTGACCTGCTGTGCTTTTCTAGCAACACACTCTCCACTCTGATAAACTTAGGCTCCTAGCACCAATCTATAAATAGAGATTAAGAGCAGGATAAGCTTTTATCATACTGTCTGACTAATCGACATGAGCTTCAGTCTCATGGGAAAAATTTCAGGCCTCCCCTAGTTCAGAAATAGAGACATTCAGGATCTGAAAATACCATTGCCAATTTGCCTGCCACCCTTCATTGGAAATAGGATCTATTTCTCTCGGTGAAAATCCCAAAAGTGGCCATTTCCACTTGGGGTGGATGTGGGGACCCCGAAATATTCCAGGTCCTGTCTTCCCCCCTCCCAAATCAAATATTCAGCCTGCAGAGTATGTGCCAATGTGACAATTAAGAACACAAGGAATATTTGTGAGAGTGAACCATATATTTTCTCCCCTTGCATAACAGCTGATCTTCTACCTCAACTCCATTTTCCCAGCTGTTTCCCATGATCCTTGATTTCCCTATATTTCAAGAACCTTTCCATCTCAGAATATATTTAATGACTCAGTCTCTTCAACTCTTTGAGCTAGAGACTTCCAAAGATTCATAGCACTCTGAAAACAGAAATCTCTCTCACGTCTGTCTAAATGATTGAGCCCTTTAGCTGTGACTGTATCTGGGTGTTCTTGATTTCCCAGGAAGTGATAACATTCTCACCATGTCTAACCTGTCAAGTCCTCTTAGAATTGTGCATGTTTCAATGTGATCATTTCTCATTTTTCCAAACTCTGAAGAGTATAGGCTCAGCCTCTCAATATAGGGCAACCCTTTCCATCCCATGAACTAATCTAATGAACCCTTAATTTCCATTTCCAAGATCTCTCACACTGCTCTCAATGCTGAGCAAAGATAGAAAACCTTCACTGCAAACTACAAACCTCGAGTTGAAAGGATAATTTTAAACCTTTTTGAGCATCAGGGAAAATGCTAACTTTGTCTTGTTGAGAAAGACACAGCTGTAGTCAACAATTAGACATGACAATAGCAACACATTGCTACTCCCCCTTCATGAGTTAAACTCATCGGGGCCCGTACAGAACAATTTACATAATATTGTATACCTCTCAAGTAGAAGATGGAAACCCAATTAAAAAGTTCAGATGATATTTGGGTTAACTCCTAATTACCTGAAAATTAATTGTTTTCTCAGATTTGCAGAAAATGCCCAATAGGCACTATATAGGAAATTACTCTTATACCTTTTCCATTTTGAACAATATTTAACCACTTGGCTTTTTTTTCCCACATACATTATTTTACCTTGAAATTACACATTTTGCCATTTTACAGGTGAAAGGTACCAAGATGGGGATTTAGGACTTAATGTTTTATAAGTTTTACTTCCATCTTTGGGAGGGTGGACTGGAAATTTGAGTAGGTGCCATCCAGAAATCTTTCTCTAAAATGCTCCTTCCTCTCTAAGACACTCCTTAAAAGCTTTCTTATCGAGCAAGCTGTTGATCATGTGCTCAAATACCTCTTGATATGACTCAGTGTTACAGGGGACTGAATCTTAATTCAATTTTGCTTAATTTATTAGAGGTTTTCTCTCCATGAAGCTTAGAAAGCTTTTTCACTGCATCTTATCTTTCTGTATGGCACCCCTATTATCTGATTCTATCATTTAGCCAAAACAACATGGCTTGTTTGCAATATTCTGGAATAGATAGGTGTCCCCAGTGCTAGCACCTTTTTTAAAAGGTGGATGTGCATCCAACAATTTCTATTAGTCCAGCGCTGGCCTGACATTTGCCTTGGACATGGCACAAGTGGGAAAATTGGTGCCTGCTTAGTGAAGGAATTCCTAGTGGATTGGGTACTGAAGAGGTGGGGCAAGAACATCAGAGAAGGTGATGTCAGCTTGGTCTGAGGCCATCATCCATATCAGAGGAGTGTCAGCCATTGGGAGGAATGCCAACACAGTAGGAAGAAGGTCAATGGTTTTCTCCATTTTGCCAGTGTAAATGCCACCATCTTCTTTTTGATACTTCATATTCACTCTACCTCTGCTATTGAACTCACCTCCCACCAAGTGTCCAGCTCTAAAATTCTTTGTAATGTTTGAAACATCTTGTCTACTCACTCTCACCAATTTGAATCCATAACATCATTAATCATGCATGCCCTCAATTCTGACTACACACTTGTTCAAGGCACCTCCCTCCCTTCACCAAAGTAACAGCTGTGTCACCCACTTTAGTCACTGATATATCCATCTCAGTCTCCCTCCAGGAAGAAAACACCACATTATAGGGCAAAGGGAATTGAAAACTGCTCAACACTGGGCTCCTCACTCCTTATGATGTGGGCATCCTAATTCTGACCACTCCAAAATGCTGACTGAGTTTGTCCAAGCCACTGGACTGTTATCAGAAGCTGCTCTTGACTTATTATGCTGCAGTCCCCTGACTGAAGGCTATTTCTTTTGACAGAGGACATCTGACAATCATAACAAGCTTCCTGCCATTTTGTATGCACTAGTGGCACAGCAGTACAGCAGTATCATGGGCCTGGTAACTCTGACTGAGGGGTAAGGCACAATAAGCTAAGACAAAGTAGGGATGCTGTGGGCATCCAGGTAGTGATCAAAATGAGTGAACGTTAACAGAACAAGTGAACAGCTTGAAGATTCAACCTAGTCCAATCAATAAGCTGGGTTCATGTCACTGAGTGCAAAGTGTCCTTTCAGCAGCATTACAATGAAACCAGTCAATGCACACTGAAGTGAGCACTGAAGTGCAGAAGTGCCCTGTTAGTCATTTGGAGGTATGCCATGAGGGTTCTTAAAGACTGTTGGATTCTAATGTACATGGATTTGTGACCTATGGAACATGCCCTGAGACATTGGTGCCTTTTGTCCAACACAGAAGTCCTTTGAAGCAAGTGGCAAGCTGAAGTCAACAGTTGAGAGTTATCAGCATCTAATTTGCTGATGGTGAATTGTACGATAAAACGCTGCACGTCAATAAGGCATGAACTGTGGTTAATGAAGTCATTAACAAGCAATAATTCCCCGTAATAGGCAATTTGTCACCGCTTATCAAGAAACTCACATTGATGTCCAGAGTTTAATTGAAAGATGTAGCAAGTTGTCCCCAGTACCCCAATATTCATGCATTTCTGCCACACTTCTTGCCATAGCTCAGATTATTTAGGCCCTTGTGAGTTACACCAACCTGGTTGAATACACTTTTGTGAGGAACATTAGGTCATCTTACTACATTAGAAGTGCTATACAAATACTAGTAGTTGTTGCTGTGAGTGCTTGGCCATTAAAATTATCAGATAAAAAATTTAATAAAGTGCCTGCTGACCTTTGCACGCAATTCCTCCCATTCCCCAGTACACTCTCCAAGCAAGCAAAGCTTTACACTGGCAGCGCAACATCATAAAAATACATGACAGATTAAAGTTTAGCCAGAAGAGATATATCTCTCACCACGTGCTGTCAGAAATGGGAAGTAATATCTAAAGTAAAATCTGGAAACAATTTGAAGTTTACAAATGTCACATTTCCTGATGTAGCGTTAACTGTTCGTGAGTCAGAAAAAGAATTAACTCTGCCTGCTACATCTGAATGTAGTTTATATTTTATATATCAGTTCTGTAGATGAGTTACTGGACCCCAAAATGTTAACTCTGGTTTCTCTCCACAGATGCTGCCAGACCTGTCGAGTTTTTCCAGAAATTTCTGATTTTGTTTTATATTTTGGACTTGAGTCTAACAACATAATTTATGCAATCAATGGCTATTGGTAAGTTTTGGTAGAGAGAAACTGAAGACCAAATTTGATCCTGCAGCAGAGGTTGAAACAGGGCTGGAAGGGTTAAATTGGAGAAAAGCTGAGGTGGTCCACAACCATTTTAACCAACGTGCTTTGGACATTAGTGGAACAGATGTATTTTCACAGGAATCTTTGTTGTCCCTTTTATTGAAATCAGCTTTTCATCTTTCCAGGTTTGTTTTTTGAAAACTGAATTAAAATCCTGAGACTGCCATGGTGGGATTTAGACTGGATTATTTGTCTTGACTTCTGTTTTACTTATTCAGTGACAACACCTTTACAGTACTGTACCCCATGAATAATGTTTGAGCGGGCTGGTATGTGATAAACAATCACTGCGTTTTGAACCATACCACAGTGGAAGTTATCACCTTTAGGAAATCGGGAACAGAATTGGATCAGGACTGCCATTTATTAACAAATTTTTGCTAAATACAAATAAAGGATTTGGATGCTAATACATTTCTGTTCTTTGTAGTTCCATTGATCTAAATTTTATGTCCTAGCTTGGTCTTATGGAACAAAATGGCAAGTATTCCATTGAAAAGATCCATCATACCTTATTGTCAGTGGGTACATTTGCCTCTTCATTCTAGCTCAAACAAAACAAATATATAGAAAGCATGTTCTGATGAATGAGATTGTAATCCTTTAACCAAAGTGGCTGCATGGAGTTGATGTGCAGTGAAGAGTCAATGAGGAATTAATCAACCTAAAAACACCCATTGCCAGTTTCAAGGTGCCCAATTAAGTTTATTAGATTCATGTTCAGTGGAGGGATTAGACTGAGGCTTCCATCCATTTGATCTTCTGTCATAATATCTGCTAAAAGGCTTAAAATGATTAATAGCTTCTGGCAGTTAGCTATATTCCTGCTTACTAGAGGGCAATTTCAATTTCTTTTTCAGTCAGAGAACACAACATCACAGAAAAAAAATCGTACTCTAAAGCTGAGGCGGCAAGCGGCTGCTTGCCATGATTCATTCTTTGAAAGAGAGGTATGGGAAACATTTATTATCCACAATCCTTCTCACTAGATAAAAGGGAGATTTAATACATTTCTTACACTATGAATATCCTTAGTAATTTGGCAGTGATAGACAGAACAATAATTATATTACTATTATATAATTGTGAAGTAATTAAGTACAGGAAGTTGCATTGGGAAAGGAACATTAACAGATTCCTTTCAAACTCTGCAAGATCCATAGCTGGTGTGCACACCAGAAGAAAGAGCATAATTAAGGCTCTAGGCAAAATGTCACCATTCTGCTATTTTTAAGCTAATGTTCATCGCAGAACATGTGGTGGAAATTGGTCAGCGCCCAATTCCCACCAATGAAATAGAGATGTGGCCATGACACACACACTCAAGTCTGAGGTGCAAGTTTCAACCCAGAACTGGCTTTCATGCATCATTTTAACATTCTGCTAGTCATGCCTGAAAAGTCAAATTTGGCTTGATCATCTTTCAGGAGTCCTAGAAACACATGATATTGGTCCCTATAATTGGATTTTGTTGTGATCATTTTCTGCCTCTAAAATAGATCCACCAAAGGTTCAATTTCTATCTTCATATCCATTAAACCTTTATGTACAGAAGCAGCAATGATTCCAGACTTTTATAAATCACGTACACTCCAACTTACTCTCCCTTGTCCAATGTATAACTCCAGTATCTGGGCAGTCTTTCCTAACATCAATATTTTTCCCTCGGTGGTTCAGTCCAGGACTTGGGTGTATTATTTTAAAATTAGAGGACTTTAGGACAAAGTTTGAAGGGAACTTTTTTTTCTCACAGAGGATTATACAGTTCTGGAACTCTGCCTCAGCAGACAGTGGAAGTGGGATCATTGGATATTTTCAAGACAGACGCGGATAGATTTTTTTTAGGCAAGATTAATAATCAAAGATTATTGTGATAGATGGGATTATGGAATTTTAAATGCAAACAGATCAACCATATCTTTTTGAATGACAGAGCAGGCTTGAAAGGCTGAATGGTCTACTTCTGCTCTTGTTTTGTGTGTTCATGTGTTCTAATGTGCACCCTATTTCACTTATAAAAATATTGCGTCTTGTTTCACCTCAATGGCAAATGTAGCTCTTGGCTCATGCAACACATTAAAACGTATATTGGGGAGACTCCAGTTGACATTTTGAGTCAGAATTTTAATTTCTATTGAAGTTAGTTTTGTGTTTTTTACATACATACATCAAAGTCATATAAATTATGTATTAAAACCTCTTCAGGGGATTGACACAGTAAATACTGAGAAAATATTTCCTGTGTCTGGGGAATGTAGAACATGAGGTCACAGTCTCAGGATAAGGGGTCGCCTTTAAGAACTGAGATGAGGAAAATTTCTTCAAAAAGGGATTGTAAATCTTCAAAATTCTCTACCCCAGAGAGCAGTGGATCCTCAGTCATTGAGTATATTCAAAACAGAGGTCAATGGATTGTTGGGTACTAAGGGCATTAAAGGATATGGGAATAGTGTCAGGGAGCGGAGCTAAGGTAGATAACCATGATCTTATTGAATGCAAAAGCATGCTTGAACAGCCAAATGGCCAACTCCTGCTTCTTTTTCTTCAAGTTCTTTTCCTTCTTTATCCTTATTAAACCAAAACTAAGACACACTGCACCTGGAATCCAGAGCAAATTATCTTAAAAATTGGTTCTGCAAACACTGACATGGCTGCACCTAGTATCAACCACCATTAGTACTAGATGACCTTTCAATCAGATGTTCATTTTGACTGGTTCTGATTTGGATGTTGCTAAGCAATTTAACTGTTCCAAACCAGATGTAGGTCGAATTTCTAGGCTGTGCACTCTCCAGGATACTCAATTTAAGTCTAGTGGGACTCTTTTGCTGTCTTGAGACCCAAACCGGCAGCAACAACAACGATTAGCTGATCCGGTTCCTGAAGAAAATTTTAACCGTTTGTCCGACGCATGGCTTTGTTTTGGGGTTTGCTGTGAGCTGATCTCGAGTCCCTCTGTTCAGGATATGGCCTGAGTAAGGCTATGCACTTGCCTTCACTCAATTGGTGTTTCCCAAGCTCAGTCGGACTGTAGAGGGTATCCACTTCCATCGGGACACTCTGTAACTCATATGCTCCACTTGTCACATTTTTCAAATGAATAAGCCAGTTGTAGTGCCTATTTGAAGTCCAGTTTGGCATCAGCTAGTAGGCATTTTTGCATGGTTACTCATTAATTCCACATACCAAACAGGACATAGTATCTTATTAAGGGTTAAGCGAAAGTCACATGCCTCTGCCATCTTCCTAACCTAGTCAAAATCCTGATACGGACTTGCCTGGTTCTCAAATTGACAAGTAAAAATGATAATGTCTCAGAATTAGAGGAGGCCTGGGGTCCTAAAATTCTTTAACTATGTCCATCAATTCTTGAAAGATTTTGGGGTGCCTCAGGAAAATTTAGTACTGCTCATTCTGAGTCAGCTGTCAGAGTGGCAAGATCTCGGACACTCCCCTTTTTATCTGTTAGCCAGGGCTCCCTGATTGGACCAGATTAACAACCCCAGGAAACTCATCTTCTATGAGGTCTGGCTAGCTGACCTTGTTACAATCATTACATGCTCCATCATCCAATAAGATGATGGCTGATCTGACTGTAATCTCATATCCACATCCTACACTTTCCCTTTCACCTTTCACCCCTATACTTACTTAGAAGCAATCCATTTCAAGCTTAAAAGTATTCAAGGACTTTGCTCTACTGCTTTTTCAGGAAGACAGTTCCAAAGACTTTGATTGGGCAAACACTTATTTGTGAATGATGACCCCATCAGTTCTAAATTCTTAATCAATTATAATTGCTGACAACCAATGGTAATGTCTGTCCACTATGAGTATGGATTAACTGAAACATGAAGGAGTCAAGATTAGAGTGGTGCTAGAAAAGCAAAGCAGGTCAGGCAGCATCAGAGGAGCAGGAAAATTGAAGTTTCAGGCAAAAGCCCTTCATCAGCAATGAGCATTCTGCCTGAAACATGAAGGAGTACAATTGGGCTCAGCTCTGAAGATCTGACGAAGACAAGCAGGAGGCTGGAAGAACACGGGAGGTTGAGAAGTCAACGTTTCGGGTGTAACCTTCTTTTGTCTCTAACTGAAGATCTGAGGAAGCAAACACTTGGTTAATAGGATGTGACCAAGGTTCACACTTCAGTAACAGTCACTTGGGCAAGGCATTAAAGGGTACCTGCTGCAAATGAGACAATAACCTTTGAAAGGAAAGCCAAAGAAGGAAATAACAGAATTGGCTTGTGGTGAGTGCTATCTCTAAACTGGAACTCTGGATATTTGGAGAGATTTGGCAAAGTCTGAAGTTACTTAAAATTGTTTACTACATTAAGCACATGGGTTAAAAAAAAACATTGTTTTTCACAGACTGAGGGTATGGGGGGAACACACACAGCCCGTTTCAAAAGGGAAAAGAAGTCCGTTTTTATTAAAAACAAATCCGTCCTTATGGAAAGACAATAGAAAATAAAGGAATTAAATTTATCTTTGCCCCATGCAACAGAGAAGCTAAGAAACAAAGAATTCATTTCTCAATTGTACAGAACACCTGGATTTTAGTCCTCTCGCCGAATGACGTATTTATTTGCCACAGAGGGAGTGCAGCAGAGATCCACCATACTAGATTAGATTTTTTTTAGATTACATTACAGTGTGGAAACAGGCCCTTCGGCCCAACAAGTCCACACCGACCCGCCGAAGCGTAACCCACCCATACCCCTACATTTACCCCTTACCTAACACTACGGGCAATTTAGCATGGCCAATTCACCTGACCTGCACATCTTTGGACTGTGGGAGGAAACCGGAGCACCCGGAGGAAACCCACGCAGACACGGAGAGAACGTGCAAACTCCACACAGTCAGTCGCCTGAGGTGGGAATTGAACCCGGGTCTCTGGCGCTGTGAGGCAGCAGTGCTAATTACTGTGTCACCGTGCCACCCTCTAACTGAAAATCTGAGGAAGCAAACACTTCCTCAGATTAATAGGATGTGGCGTTCCTAGGAGTTGAGAGTGTCCTTTGAGGAGCAACTGAGGAGTCCGAACTGTATTCTCTGGAGTCATGATCTCACTAAAAATTCACAAAATTGTTGAAGGACGGTACAGATACTCAGAAATGTTGTTTCCATGGCTATAATGTCTGGAACCAGTGGACACAGTCTCAGACAAAAACGCAAGCCAATTAGGACTGAAATGAGCAGAATGTTCCTCCCTCAGAAGATGATGAATTCTTCACCGTAGAGGGCTCTGGAATGTTAGTCATTAAAAAAGTTCAAGACAGAGGTGAAAGATTTCTAGTTACTAGTGACATTAAGGGATATGAGAATATGCCATGGAGGTAGGTGATCAGTCATGATCTAGAATGAAGAAGCAGGGACAGGTGGAGGTTGAATGGCCTACTCCTGCTACTATCTTCCTCAATTTGGGATTGATCCATTATATTCGCCAAAATGTTATCAAAGTGAAAAAAAGAAACAAAACCTGATCAGAATCTAAATTTAAGAAATGAACTGAACCAGATACTAAAGGAGCTGAGAGGAAAAATTTATTGGTTCAAATTATTTTTAAGAACAAGTATTGCTGCCAATTCTCTGAATCTTAAAATTGGATCAAAATAATTGCAAAGCTTTGTGCAGCAAAGGAACACTTAACTGCTGAAACATTAGCCTTTCTGAGCATCGGACAGTTGAGATTTGAGAGTTGGAGAGAACAAACAAAAATATCTAGTGAGACATAAAAACTCTGCTTGCTCCAGATGCTTCGTGAGCTCTTGGAGGCAGTCCATATCTGGAACAGATAGAAGAAGAGTCAGAATTTAAAGCTGATTTGGATGTTTTGCCCTGGAAAAATACTTGAGCCAAAAAGGAATGGCTGGTTGAACTGGAAAAGATGAAACATACCTAGACTTCTGAGAGAGACAGGCTGAAGAGAAATCTCAAGATGGAGGAAGAGTGTTTCAGAAAAGGTAGAGAAGCTCAGAAAGGAGTAAGAACACGGTTTCATTAAAAGCACAAAGAAAATAGAGAGAATTGCTGTAAAGCTGGAAAATGGTTTGTTAAAGCACCTTCACTGTGTCCAGTGTATACAGAGCAATCCAGGTGCTCCGGTTTCCTCCCACAGTCCAAAGATGTGCAGGTCAGGTGAATTGGCCATGCTAAATTGCCCGTAGTGTTAGGTAAGGGGTAAATGAAGGGGTATGGGTGGGTTGCGCTTCGGCGGGTCGGTGTGGACTTGTTGGGCCGAAGGGCCTGTTTCCACACTGTAAGTAATCTAATCTAAAAGTAATCTAAAAAAAAAAAACAAGTAAAACAGTATGGAATGAGAAGGTCCTGTTCAACTACAGAGGACTGAAGAGGTCCAAAGCATCCTAAAAGGGATGAAAGAGCTTGAAAATATTGGGAAACTAGAATGATAGCCTCAGGGGTTTAAGGAGGCTGAATCAGAGCCTTCTGGATTGAATGGGGTCAGAATAGTATGCCCAGGAACTAAAACAGCCTGAAAAGAGCCCATTAAGTTTTAAGTCTCAAGATGTGCTCCAGGAGACAGTCCAGAGAGGCTTTAACAACTCAAGAGTTTCAGCAAAGCTGTCTGGGTAGCAGAAGGCCAGACAAAGATCATAGGCCCTGTGTGGGGGTGAAATAATCCATCATGGAAAAGGTGGTTCAGGGAAAGCTACCTGGGGCTCAAAATACTGAAATTGAGCTAGTGAAATCAAAATGGGTCAAGACATGTCTTTTAGATCTCAAAAGAAAAGAAGAGGGTTAGCAAGAAATTCAGCCAGCAAGTATCTTCCTTGCTGAATGGGGTCCAGGGTATTTCTCATTTAGATGAAGTGATAGTGAAGGAGAGGCCTCGCACAGTTTGACATGTACTTCTTCAGTTATGGAAGAGCAGTGAACCACAAGTGAGTCAGGGTGTCCCAAAGGATAGAGACTGAATGGGGATCAGCTCATTCCCACAGTAGCTGAACTGGGAAACCCATTACCTCTCAAGCGAGGGCACATTTGCAACCCATCCAAAAGGTAGATCAAATCTACTGGTAACTCCCAGGTGTCCAAATCTGTTGTGCACAACTCAACTGAGGAGCCAGAAGGAAGCAAATGTGCTCGAATGGGAGATACAGCAGTTGGAAGAATTGCATCAAAATTCTGGCCTCTTAAGGAAAAATAAGGCCACAAAATATTTCCAGACCTGTTAAGAAAATTAAAAAGAAGCGAGTCTTTAACCTCTATGTTTTGAGTGTACAATGCAACAGTGTATTCAACATGAGGACTTTATTGATGTGCAGCTCATTATGTTTGCGAGAAGGTCTGGGTTGTATGATAGGTGTCACAGGACTTTGGTAGACTAGAAAAGACATTTTTACAAAAAAAAATAAAAATTGCATCGCTATCATTTACATTTTGAATGATCAAGCTACCAAATATGTACTCGACTGCTCTCCTGTGTTCGCAACTGTTTGTTACTCCAACTAATCTTAGCTTTGTCCATTTACTTACACACATGGCATACGTGTAACGGTACACATGTGGGTTATTGGCTTTTTTTCCAACATCTGCTGGTTGGACTGTTGTACTCTCTGGTTTGGTTTCAGAATCTTCATAGCTGATTCTACTAATCCTGTACCTACTTGTGTCTACAAGATTTTTTAAAAAATTTCTGATTTCAGCATTAAGATTAGTTTGTCTTCCTACAGTTTGTTTAATGAGGACTGCAAAGCATGAACTCTCTTCTGGAGAGATTAGTGTTTCTAAACTGAGCTTTCAACTTGCTTCTGCTGAGATGAGTAGCTTTAGCTTTGTGTCTAATACTTGAAATTCCAGATCTTCGGATTTGCCATAGCATTCAGCTTTCTTATTAATTGTCCTTTCAGGTTGAGTACCATTTCATCGCAGAGCCTTAACTTTACCTTTGAAGCTTTCACTCTTGGATTGCCATGTAGTGCAACTGTATATAAGTCTTCAAAGCTCAGTAGGTTGCAAGAAGCACCAGTGTAAGGCACTTTGTATCCATTTGATGCTTTCCTTCTGCTGTCTTCATCATAATAGTTACAACCATTTTTATCATTTAAATTTGAGGTTCCCAACCTACTCTGAGATATAAATTGAATCATCCAAATCTTTACCTGGAATTTCTCTAGTAGCCATGCTTGAGGTATATGAATTATTGTAAGACATTTTTGTAGCAACTGTCATTACCAGCTTCTTTGACTGCTTCCGAGCTAAACTCTTTCATGGGCACTTTATCCCCTTGGTCCCTAATACTGAACATGATCTTTCATCTGTAATATTCATTTGGGACTCAAAACATGCCTTCAAAGCTTGTAACATTTCTGCCATGTGTTTTTCCTGTTCTTCAGAGAGATTTAGGGTGGAAAATATTTTGAAACAGTCTCTTCCCAACAGTAATAATAACATAGCAACTTTCACTTGTTTTGGCTTGCTTCACAAATCCATAGCTTTTGCATAATTCTGCCATTGTTTGTGGAATAATTCCCAGTTTTGAGTCAATTCCCATTCATTTGAGCTGATATGGAAAAGCTGCAGACATTTTCTCTTAAACAGTGTTTTCAGTTCGAGTTTCAACTTCATTTTCTTTATCGATGGCAACTCACAGCTCTGCAGCTGTGCTTTTTATGTGCAGCTCTGTATCACTCACTTCCATGCCTCTTTTGACACCTTATTGCATGTGTACAACACTGCAGTGTATTCAAAATGACAACTTTATTCACATTTTGCTTAAAATGTTAACCTGCAGGATAACATTTGGGCGGCACGGTGGCACAGTGGTTAGCAGGGCGGCACGGTGGCACAGTGGTTAGCACTGCTGCCTCACAGCGCCAGAGACCCGGGTTCAATTCCCGCCTCAGGCGACTGACTGTGTGGAGTTTGCACGTTCTCCCCGTGTCTGCGTGGGTTTCCTCTGGGTGCTCCGGTTTCCTCCCACCAGATGTGCAGGGTCAGGTGAATTGGCCATGCTAAATTGCCCGTAGTGTTAGGTAAGGGGTAAATGTAGGGGTATGGGTGGGTTTCGCTTCGGCGGGTCGGTGTGGACTTGTTGGGCCGAAGGGCCTGTTTCCACACTGTAATCTAATCTAATCTAATCTAATCTGATATGAGCCTCATGGTAGAAGTCATGACTATGGTGGATTGAACAGACATTTGTACATGATTGCAGATCAATCCAACTGTATGGTCCCAATTAGACAGAAAATTTAAAAGTAAAGAAGCCTTTGCCTTTGATGGATGAATAGGAGGTGTGGTTAGTCAAAACCATGTTACCAATCTGAAAGGGAGTAGAGAAAATACCCAAAACGACGTGCAGACTGTGATCGAGATGCCTTAGCTAACTGAAAAGCTTTCAGGCAGAGCAGCAGCAGCTAGATACCCATCTGAAAGTAGTAGCATCTCATAGGTTATGGACCAATGGCTCCCCATAGTAACAGAACAGGAAATGATAGTAGCCCTGAAGTTCTTCCACATTTGCGACGATCAGAAGAGGGGTCCAAGTGCAGAATAAACATTAGTCAACTGGTGAGTGAATGCCAGAGAATGGACCCATTTGAGGGGACCCAAGAGGAGTCAGCCAAGGAGGAAGAATTAGAGATTTCCCCAATTGAACCCTTGTCTGGCAGGCTGGCAAATACTGGCATCTTAGATGTAAATACCCACTTAGTACCCTTGATTAAATACCCACTTAGTACCCTTGACTAAAGAGTGGTGGTTGATTGTGGCCACCTGCTTGGGAAATTTAAAGAAATTTCAGAGATCAACTGGCATGTATCCCATTAAATGTCCATGATAAAGTAGAAGCAGAACCCTCTGTGATAACTCTAACTTTCTACCAGCTGGACCCTGACATGCCCTCATCAGATAGACAATCCAGCCCATGTATACTTCAATGTATTTTAGTCTGCTGTGTGATGCAATCATTTTGTTGCCAGATTGCTGCTTTTTTTAGATTAGATTCCCTACAGTATGAAAACAGGCCCTTTGGCCCAACAAGTCCACACTAACCCTCCAAAAAGTAACCTACCCAGACCCATTCCCTGTATTTCTCCCAGACTAATGCATCTAACACTATGGGCAAATTAGCCTGGCCAACTCACCTGACCTCCACATCTTTGGATTGTGGGAGGAAACTCATATTGACACAGGGAGAATGTGCAAACTCCACACAGACAGTTGCCCAAGGCTGGAATTGAACCTGGGTCCCTGGTGCTTGAAGCAGCAGTGCTAACCACTGAGCCAAGAAAACATGAACAATTCTTTACCTAATTTTTTTGCACCTCTCATCTGCTCTCTGACTCATCTCTTTTGAAAGGAAAATTGAAATATATAAGGGGCTGTTAATTACTAATAATGTTAATAGACTAGTATCGGAGACTTAGATTAATGCTCCAGTGGCATGAGCTTAAATCCCACTGTGACAGCTGGGGGATTTTAAATTTAAATAAACAATACAATTAAAATAAAATTCTAGTCTCATTGATAAAGAACATAAAACTACCTGGTCATCTAAGTTGTCTTACTAAAGTTAGTAACATTAAAATCATTACCTGTCCTGGCCAATATATGATTGCAACTCCATACAAATGTGGTTAACTCTTAACTGACCTCTGAAATGGCCTATTAAGCCATTCAGTTGTATTCAAGAATGTGGCTTACGACCACATTCTAGAGGGCATAAAGCTGTTTTGTTTTTATTCGTTCATGGGCTACAGCTATCTTGGCCAGCATATATTACCATCTGTACTTGCTGAGAGAGCCGAGCACAAAGCTGTGGATCTGGATGCACATGTAGGTCAGATCAGGTAAGGATGGCAGATTTCATTCCCTAATGGAAATTACTGAACCAGATTTTTTTTTAATGAATATGGTGATAGGGTTACCATTTAGCAAGTTTTTTTCTTCCAGACTTATTGAATCCAAATTTCAACTCCTGCCACGGTGGGATTCAAACCCATGTCCCGAAAACATCAGCCTGAGGATCTAGACCACTAAACCACCAGCTGTCCATCACCAGTCAAAAAAGGAATTGCATAAGGTTAATAGGACTTTCTGAATTGGTGTACTGAATGCCATCTTGAACTTGATGGGCCATATGGCCTCCTTCTGTGCTATCATGACTCTTTTAGTACAAGCATACTATTTTTACTTAAGCAATGACAGCTGGAATTGTAGTGTCAATGTTCAGTGTGTACTTAGTGGTAATTAATTGAGATTGAGAAATCTTCCTGTCAGAAAATCTGAAACAAAGGCATGCAAAGATAAGTAAAGTGCCAAAAGATCAGCTTTCATACCAACATTTAGAGAGTTATAACCACAATCCAGAATTTATGAGAGAGCTGTACCTCAAGTTGCAAAAAACTTGGTTTCCTTTCCATTAAAGTCAATGGATGGAAATGCATGATTCTAAGGCATGGATTTTTAACCACAATTGGGAGGCTCTCCACTGTGGTGCAAATGGTGGATGAGACTAGACATCAGAAGTCCCAACCCTGAACCAACACCTACCATCTTTGCAGAAGGTTGAAACAGATGCAGGCTAGATTTTGTACTTGCTGTGTTCCCAGAGGCCTCTGGCCATTTAAATCAGCAGCTTCCTCCACCCAAGTCATATTTTAGTAGCTAATGGATGAAAATTTCATCCCCTTCAATTTCTCAGAAGGAAGTGGCTGGAGGAGGAGGTAATCAGGTAGGTTTCCATCGGAATTGAGTTCAGGGCAGAAAGGCCCAAGTTTCATTTTCCTGACCGGCTGCTGACTGAGGCCCTCAATTAATAACCACTAATTTCCCTAATTCGTGGAATTGAAATCTTGTCAATTATTTAGTTACAAACTATTTAGTTAATGCAATAAACTTACACTTAGCAGCCAATTGCTCAATGCTGCTAAATATTGTCTACTTGACTTACCATTTCTTGGCATTTCTGATTGAATGTACATCAGTCAATCATCACACTTTTGTTCGTTCTCGATTGCAGAGTATTTCCTCTGATGGATGTTGAGCTTCTTTGAAAAGTAACCAACTGGCAGTTCAATCCCATCCACACCTTCCTGGAGGAGTACAGCTCCAACTCCTATGTCACTAACATTGATGACGACTTTAAAAGGTTTTGAAAGGTTTGCTGTAGCTAAAACTGGTTTGGTGGTTACCATTGATTTCAAATGCGAATGTCTTCTGGCATTGTTCTGTCTACTGAAACTTCTTTCTTTCTCACATTCTCTCTCTCTTTCTTCCCCAAATGAAAAGTGAAGAGAGTTTATATTGGGCGTCAGGCTCTCGGTTACCTTACTCAACTTGAGAAGATATCCTCTTAGTTCTGTTTTGTACTTTCAAGTGAAGAAAACATTAGGCAGAATTTTGTCAGGCAATAATCTGTACTTGACCCAGTAATGGAATATTTAAGTCTTTTTAAAAGAAAGTAAAGCAATGTAAAATGTAAAGCTTCTGTCAGAACTCCTATCGCTATCTAATCCTACCACTACATACAAGGAATTCACCAAATCCTACAGCTAAGATATTAATTAACTTGGACCTATTCTTTGAAGTCAAACCTTCCTGTTCTCTGTTGTCAGACATTACATATTAGCACCTCAGAACAGCAGCTACTATCTGAGATGGAAAAGATTTGCAAAATGACTTAATAATAAAAACAGAAGTGCCCTTGGCAGAGGGAGTGGCATGTGGGCTTTTCATTCCATTGTTCTATTTCTGAGGTTGACTGAACCAGTGAGCTAATTATCTCAGACTACCATTTTTAGATGGAGCATTGCACCCCATGGGGAAGTTAGCACACAATCTTTTGGTTAGCCCTTCTATACCTACTCCATGTCAATCAACATTATTTCCGAAGTCAGTATTGAGGATCAGTTGTGTATTGAACTGGAAGCTTAGAATGTGATTTCCCTAAGCTTACTGCTGATTAAAACTCGAATCAAATCAACAAGGCTGGAGACAACATTGGAGACACAACTGTTCTGACACCATCTCTTAGCAAGTGGTGCGAGGTCCTGTAGAAACTTTAATCAACCTGTTCAGGCTAGTTATGACACACCACGAGAGCAGGTAAGACTTCAACCTGGGCCTTCTGGCTGCCACTGCACCACAATGGTCCCCTACTTGTGCAAGCAGGGTTTAATGCATTATTGAGTAAGTTTAAACTGCAGAATGGGAGCATCTCCAAGGAATGATAATACTTATTGAGATAAAATACATTGTAGCTGTTTGTTCAATGTGAAAGACATGAAAGCAGAGCATTTTAAGAATTATGTGGCCTCTAATCTGCACTAGGGCCAAACTTACTAACTGTACTTCTTATACTCGCATCCAAATCATTTATCTAAATGACAAAAAGTAGAGGACCCAGCACCGATCCTTGTGGCACTCCATTGGTCACAGGCCTCCAGTCTGAAAAACAACCCTCCACCACCACCCTCTCTCTTCTATCTTTGAGGCAGTTCTGTATCCAAATGGCTACTCCTCCCTGTATTCCGTGAGATATAACCTTGCTAATCAATCTCTCATGGGAACCTTGTTGAATGCCTTACTGAAATCCATATGGATCATATTTACCACTCTGCCCTCATCAATCCTACTTCCTCAAAAAACTCAATCAAGTTTGTGAGACATGATTTCTCATGCACAAAACCATGTTGACTATCCCTAATCAGTCCTTGCCTTTCCAAATACATGTACATCCTGTCCCTCAGGATTCCCTCCAACAACTTGCCTACTACTGACATCAGACTCACTGGTCTATAGTTCCCCAGCTTGTCCTTACCACCTTTCTTAAACAGTGGCACCATGTTTGCCAACCTCCAGTCTTCCGGCACCTCACCTGTGACTATTGATGATACAAATATCTCAGCAAGAGGCCCAGCAATCCCTACTCTAGCTTCCCACAGAGTTCTAGGGTACACCTGATCAGATCCTGGGGATTTATCCACCTTTATGTGTTTCAAGACATCCAGCACTTCCTCCTTTGTAATTTGGACATTTTGCAAGGTGTCACCATCTATTTCTCATATCCTTTTCCACAGGAAATACTGATGCAAAATATTCGTGTCAACCTTTAATCCCTTTAACTTGCTTAGTCTTTTTCCTCCAGTCATTATTACTGTGTTAAGATCCTTTCTCCTTTTTGCACCTTGATTTTTAATTATTCTTAGGATGTTTTCTATGTGAAAACAAACTGTCATGGATTAGAAGTGAGGGGGAAAGATATAAAAGGGACCTAAGGGTCAACCTTTTCAATCAGAGGGTGGTGGAGGAAATATTTAAAAGGCATCTGGTGGAAGGTGGAAGGGTTTAGAGAGATATGGGCTAAATGCTGGCAAATAGGTCTAGATTATTTTAGGATAGCTGGTCAGCATGGACAAGGTGAACAGTCAGCATGGACAAGGTGAACAGAGTTGCTGTACAACTCTATGACTCTAAGTAGAGAAGAACTGAATTATTTTTACTATCTGTAGATGGGTAGGTTTAAATTTTCTTTCCTTGTTTATTGTTCCCTTTTAAAATCAGATCATGGCGTGTTTTCTCACACCCTTTTTATCCAATAAAAAAGACCCGTAGTAATATTTTCAGGTTAAAAACAAAGTAGGATTTACTACTGCAATCTAAAAACTCAACAAGATGTTTGACAACATATTTATACACACACGCATATACACATTAAAAAAGTGAAAGGAAAGAAGTTACAAAGGACAAATTATTTAATATCAAAGTTATCAGAATTAGTTTACTTGAATTAGTGAGTCCAGTAAGTCAGTAATCATTGGAGGTTTCTTCAAATTGCTGTGCCCCGAAAGTCCATCTGCAGTAAAACAGATGCAGATAATTTACAGGTAAAAGTGCAGTGGATATCAGCTATCAATTTGTTCACGTTGCAGGTGAAATATAGTTTCATTTTTCAGAAATTCAGTATGACAAGTTGGTATATACAGAAGAATTTAATATAAGGTTCTCAAGGGACTTGACAGGGTGAATGATTGTTTCCACTTGTGGGGAGAGTCGAGGACCAGAAGGTCTAACCTCAGAGTGTGGGGTAATTTATTTATTTAGTGATGAGGAGAAATTTCTTTTCTTATAGGGTAATGAACTTATTGGATTATTTACTGTAGAGGTTAGGTTGTTAAGTGTATTGAAGGCTGAGTTAGACAGATTCCTAATCAGTAAGGGAATTAAGGTTTATGGGGAAAAGGCAAGAAAGTGAAGTTGAGTGTTATCAGATCAGACATGATCTGATTGAATGGTAGAGAAGACTTGATGTGCCAAATTGCCTATATCTGCTCCTACGTCATGGTCTAAAAGTTTATTGAGCATGAGTTACAGACCATAGAATAGCTATTTCATTCAGTAACATTCTCGGCAACTGTTATTCTAGCCTAGCCATTTGTTAATAAGGGCTAACTTTCTCAGATTATTTATCATTTAAGAAATGACATACTTAAATATATTTACACCACTAATTTACCGAGCAATTATTTCAATAAGTCATTTGGTGGTACAGAACTTGAGTATTGTTGTAAAAAAGACACACTTTGTTCAACCTTGCACTCATTGGGACAAATTACAAGAATACTCATTTAGGAGGAAAAGCTACATTTCCACTGTATGAAAGGAGAGTGCTGATTGGTTGGAAAGTGGACTCTGATTGGTAGAGATGTTGCCATAACAAATGCACCAGCTAATGATGGTTAAAATGTGTCTTCTTTTTACCTATTATTGCAATATTCTGAACAGAATTATTTGGAACATGTCTCTTTTCAAATGCAAGTATACTGAAAGATCCAATTACTGTAGTAACTTTCAATACACTTTACCTTTCTAGGATAGCATAGCAATCAGCTTCAGGTTTACTCCTGTGAAGCAATTTTATCTGTAAAGAGCAGCAACGCAATTAGAGGCATATCTTCTAATGCTTCAATCATACTGGAAAGTTCTCAAAAAATGAACTGTTTTTGAAAGAAATGAAAATATTTTATCATTTCAGAAGGATTTTATTGCTCAAATAGTCCAATGTGTTGATTGACTTTTTGTGCCATCTCTTTTAGATTGTTGCAGACTGGATGAAACCTGACAAGATGTGCTGCAAGATGTCACCTCTCACTAACTACGTGGTAGTTACCCAGAAAGTGTCAACTTCAGATTGGCAATTCCATGGCATCTGGAAGACACCAAAATATTTCCCAACTTTGAGATGGAATCACAGACTTTGGAAGGTTTTGACTTACTTACCCTAATAGTTACACAGGAAATGTTAGAGGAATGAAGATCTGCTCTAATTTCTGGCTCACTAGAATACAAATAACTCAATCACTCGCAATGATGCTTGCCAATCACTCATACTGAATCCCCTCCACTAATCAGGTGGAAGTAGAGCCCCCTTGACACCTGAGGCACCCCATTTTCCCCAGGTATCCAACCAAGCTAGCCTCCACCAGATAGCTAACATAATCTGACCACATCTCCCAGACCATTTCCAATATCTGAACCGCATTTCCCAGACACCTAACTGAATCCCCCACCACTATCCCTGTCTGGCACCCTACTTACTTTGCATCCTACCTCTTACCCTTCTGCATTATGAAACAGCTGTCAGAATGGAGGTAAAGCACTGCCTTTCTGAGGGAGGCCAGAGCGATTCGCCTCTCAGAAATGCTAAAGCTCAGAGCTTTCATAAAATGGAAAGGCTGGAGTGGCAGTTTGTGTGAGATTGTCACTCCCTGGAAAATGTGGCCATAATTTCTGGTACTTGATTTTCCATTCTTATGAGTTGAGTAGTTTTACAAAGTTTCAAATGTAGTCTCAATATGTGGGCATCACTGGCAAAGGAGACGTTTATTGCATATCTCTAATTGCTGTTTCAGTGATTCTGTTACTGTTGGAATGAGTCTGAGCAAAGATATTATGTCCTTTGGGGTCAGAATGAATTGAGTCTTCTAGAGTCCAAGCTGTTGGCAACTTTAATATTTATTAAACATTCTCCTAACTAGTCACACAGTGAGGCTTAGAATGAGACCTATCACAGAACCATTTCTCTGTTGTCATGTAATCCTTAACATGATTGATGACATTGCCTGAATATTTGCATACTTAGTGTTAAACTTTGCCCCCATGTCTCTGATTCTAAACATAATTTATATATCCTACATCTCTTGCCCCTCGCTCCTCTGTCATTACCCTAGACTTTCAAATATTATTGTCATGATGAATTCAGCAATCACCTTGATCTTGATCTCAGCTTTCTTTAAGGTAATAGAGAATTTCTGTTCTTCAGGCTTTCACATGAACTTTGTGGAATAGTAGTGCATATTTTTCAAACCTTTCCTTTGTCCTTCTCATTCTTCTTGGATATTTTCAGTGATTTTGAAATAATACCCAAGTAGCCTTGGTGTATCCACTGAAGAATGTTGCACATGAACTCTCGAGGGATGTCTAATTTTTTATTGTAGATCAGCAAGTCATCCATGCCACTAGAATGTTATCACTGTTCAAAGTATTATTTGAAAACAGGATTACTTGGAACATATTCTTTAATACAGTACTTTGAATTTGAGCAGATACTTCATTACTTTTTTGAGATTTCTGAATTTCTTTGTTGTTGCAGATAAATATTTTGTAAAGAATGATTTACTGGATCTCTTCAGAAAAATCTGTCTTCTTATGTGGGCTTTTCAATAAGAATACATTACAATTCAACAGCTGTAGTTTTGTGTTTTCCTTAGAGATTGTCAAATGAAATCTTTGTACCTCAATGGCTTTTAATAACTTAATAAATGTTTTATCATCTGTTTTGATTGTAAACTTGATAAATAAAACATGCATTTTAAAAAATTTCTTACATTCCCCTGTTGCTAGTGTTCCTTCTCAATTACTGCATAGCATTGTTCCATTTTTGGTCACTGACCTGGATGCTGATCTACAATTGGAATCTTCTCAGCCTCTGAATGCAGTGGACATTGGTGAGAACACTGACAAAATTAAGTGAGTTCAGCAGGAATGAGTTTCTTGACATTGAGAACAAGAAGTGCCTTTGTCCAACCAAGTACTAATGGTGAGACAAGAATCCTGCTTGTGTGAAATGTTATCGTGAAAGGCCTATTTGGATCAATTTGCATGCAATAACAGCTCACTATTAGTTAACCTCACTTCATTTATATGCAGTTCCTCATTTTCCCCCTTGTCGGATAGAAACTGACAAAGGAAATTCTTGACACAAAAATCAGAAGAGTTGTCTGGTAACTCCAGCTTGCAACCATCACCAACATCTCAGCACGCTTCATGGTCCGTGGATGTTGGCATTGAATGCATGCTATTGTCTCTGTTACATCAAGGCACACGCCTGATCCGTATAGAATATAGTTCTCAATGATGCAATTTTATGCAATTTCATTACAATGTTGCTGCCAGCACAGAATGTTGCATGAGAACTCACAATCCTCAATCCACAAAGATATCAAGGCTGTGAACAATACAATGTTACCTCATTTCCCTGAGATGAAATCAGTGCTGCAGCTCGGGCTGTAGATTTTGGCAATGTAGCTGACTTCCCCAGAGATAGTGAGCTATAGATTGTACATACATGAAATTGAGAATGTCAAATCATAACACAGCCGGATTCGATGCCAGGAATGCCATCACGGAAGGCATCGAGACTGTAGTGGAATAAAACTTATTAAGGAGGATTGTTGCTGGCACACAGTTTGTTGAACTCCATTAGTGAGTGGAAATGTGTCAGAAACCTCTCCATTATTCAGCCATGTGCAAATCTGCTGTTGTGGAAATGGTAATTCATTGTGATGAATTTCTCAAGGCAGCAGAAACCACCAAAGACTCTTATAGCTGACTGTGTCAAAGGTCTGGATCAGGTCAAGATTTTTTTGAATTAGGAGCAGGAGTAGGCCTCTTTTAAAACATTGCTTAAAGCCTACCACTTTGACCAAGCTTTTATCTAATTGAAAATCTTTTTGTTGGTCAGTATATGCAATGGTGAAATGCCTTGGGATGTTTTAGTTATGTTACAAATACTCTACAATTCCAAGACATTGCTGTTGACTTAACATCTCCAAAAGTGCAGCAACTCTTAGTATTATATTGGGTTGTCAGTTTACACTTATTTCCTCCTGTTATGTTCTGGGTCAATTCCAGAAACTTCCTATTGAAAGGCATTACTCATTGGGTCAAACATTCAAATTATTTTGAATGAATCTTCAAAATTTTTGTGTTAATCTATATCCTGAGAACATTAGCTTGGGCTTTCTATTCCAATGTCATCACCAATCCTGCACCACCATACCCAGCCATAGCGTAGAAATCCATGTTCTCTTCTTGGCACTTCTAGAGCTGCCTCACTGCAAGCGCTATATCAGTGATTCCTTAACCTTTCATTTGAAATCACCATGACTCTTTGATAGTAGGTCCTCTTTCAGATGTTGCACTAACTAGAGGGCATAGGTTTAGGGTGAGAGGGGAAAGATATAAAAGAGACCTAAGGGGTAACTTTTTCATGCAGAGGGTGGTACGTGTATGGAATGAGCTGCCAGAGAACATGGTGAAGGTTAGTACAATTGCAACATTTAAAAGGCATCTGAATGGGTATATGATTAGGAAGAGTTTGGAGGGATATAGGCCGGGTGCTGGCAAGTGGGGACTAGATTGGGTTTGGATATCTGGTCAGCATGGACAAGTTGAACGGAAAGGTCTGTTTCCGTGCTGTACATCTCTATGACTCTAAGTCATCTCTGACCAATTATATAACATCTTCAAAATCTTCTCCAGGTCTCCTGGGAGCTGCCATGATGCCTCTCTCCTTGATACGTTTTGTATTCTTGCTTCTTTTCAAGAGTTGAACAGTTACTTCGAGACAAGGGTTATCATCTGTGACCATGACTGATGACTCTGATTCGCAATGCCCCTAGCTGAGGCTGAGTGTAAACACAATGCTGCCCATTCTTCCATTAGGGCCATGTGTGAAGAAAATAAGAGCTCTGCTGCAGATAAGGTTCAGATGCCTGGATCAGTTTGGGGGATCCTTGTGGCCCATTCTAGACAGTGTGTGCCACATAGAGTAATAGAGTCATATAAATGTACAGCACAGAAACTGACCATTTGGGCCAACTCATCCATGCCAACCAGATATCCTAAATTAATCTTGTCCCAGTTGCCAGCATTTGGCCCATATCCTTCTAAACACTTCCCATTCATATATCCATCCAGATGCCTTTTAAATGTTGTAATTGCACCAGCCTCCATCACTTCCTCTGGCCCTCTGTGTGAAAAAGTTGCCCCTTAGGACCCTTTAAAATCTTTTCCCTCTCACCTGAAACCTATGTCCTCTAGTTCTGGATTCCCTCAAACCAGGGAAAAGGCCTTGTCTATTTACCTTATCCATGCCCCTCAGGATTTTATAAACTCCCATAAGGTCACTCCTCAGCCTCCGGAACTCCACGGAAAATAGCACCAATCTGTTCATCTACTCCCGACAGCTCAAATCCTCCAACCCTGGCAACATGTTCATAAATATTTTCTGAATCCTTTCAAGTTTCACAACATCTTTCCTATAGGAAGGAGACCAGAATTGCATGCAGTATTTCAAAAGTGACCTAACCAATGTCCTGTACAGCCGCAACATGACCTCCCAACTCCTGTACTCAATCCTCTGACCAATAAGGGAAAGCATACCAAATGTTTTCTTCACTATCCAATTTACCTGAAGCTCCACTTTCAAGGAGCAATAAACCTGCAGTCCAAGGTTTCTTTATTCAGCAACACTCCCTAGGACCTTACCATTAAGTGTATAAGTCCTGCCTTGATTTGCTTTTCCAAAATGCAGTATCTCACATTTATCTAAATTAAACTCCAACTGCCACTCCTCAGCCCATTGACCCACTTGACTAAGGTCCCATTGTACTCTGAGTTAACCTTCTTTGATGTCCACTACACCTCCAATTTTGGAGTCATCTGCAAACTTACTAACCATACCTCCTATGTTCACATCCAAATCATTTATATAAATGAGAAAAAGCAGTGGACCCAACACTAATCCTTGTGGCACACCCTGGTCACAGACCTCCAGTCTGAAAGGCAACCCTCCACCACCACCCTCTGTCATCACTTTCAAGCCAATTCTGTATCCAAATGCCTAGTTCTCCCTGTATTCCATGTGATCTAACCTTGCTAACAAGTCTCCCTTGGTGAACCTTGTCAAATGCCTTACTGAAGTCCATATAAATCATATCCACCACTCCATCCCCATCAATCCTCTTTGTAACTTCTTCAAAAAACTCAATCAAATCAGTGATACACGATTTCCCACATACAAGGTCATGCTGACTATGCCTAATTAGTCCTTGCCTTACCAAATGCATGTAAATCCTGTCCCTCAACATTCCATCCAACAACCTGCCCACCACTGATGTCAGGCTCACCGGTCTATAGTTCCCTGGCTTGTTCTTACCTCCTTTCTTAAATAGTGGCATTATGTTAGCCAACCTCCAGTCTTCCCGCACCTACCTGTAGCCATCGATGATCCAAATATCTCAGCAAGGGACCCAGCAATCACTTTCCTAGCTTAACACAGAGTTCTAACCACAATACGCTGTGCTCTGCGCACCTGGAGCAGGCTACAGGCGATGTGATGGACTCTGCAGAGGTGAGGGAGTGGCAGCAGTTTTCCGCAGAGCAGATCATTGAGAAGGAGGAACATCACCTTAAAAATGACAAAGCAATGCAGTATTGGGTACAATAAGACAGACAGAACTTAATTGGCACCCGACTCCAATAGGTGTGAGCTAGATGCAGTGACCACTCTTTGACTGCAATTTTGCTTGTGAGTGATGAGCAAGCATGCCTGTCTGTTTCCATTGGCAAGCACAACTTTTGTTTGCTTTATATTCTTCACTTTGCTCATTGGTGAATAAAAGAGAATATTAAAGCCTTCCTGTATGTGATGGTTCTACTTTGAACAATGAGAAGATGTGAGACTACACTGGGCACTGGGGAAAGAGTGGCACTCTGTTAATAAGGGATCATTGATACAATGAAGCTGAGGATAGGTAAGCCGTGTAACTTGTTTCTTAAATAGCAGTAGATTTACAAATGTGTCTGCATATTTGCAAGGAAGTGTTTGCTATATCACCTCTGTGCCCTGACAGTGATTTTTTTTTGTGCACATGAAGGGTGTTGCCTGGTTGGCAGTGTTTGATCTGTTATATGGCTGGTCTTTAAAAATTGTGCTGGTGCCAGGAATCTGGGGCGGCACGGTGGCACAGTGGTTAGCACTGCTGCCTCACAGCGCCAGAGACCCGAGTTCAATTCCCGACTCAGGCGACTGACTGTGTGGAGTTTGCACGTTCTCCCCGTGTCTGCGTGGGTTTCCTCCGGGTGCTCCGGTTTCCTCCCACAGTCCAAAGATGTGCAGATCAGGTGAATTGGCCATGATAAATTGCCCGTAGTGTTGGGTAAGGGGTAAATGTAGGGGTATGGGTGGGTTGCGCTTTGGCGGGTTGGTGTGGACTTGTTGGGCTGAAGGGCCTGTTTCCACACTGTAATGTAATCTAATCTAAAAAAAAATCTTGAGAGATCCTGGCAGTGGTGAATACTTCTGCCTATGCTGAGAGGAATTATAGAATGATTGGGTGATATAGGACATGTTGCATAGATAGTGAGGTGCATTTCAGAGGATAGCGTGAGAAATTTCTCTGGGTATCACAAAACCCTCCATGAAACACATTAAATATTAACCTATTTTTGGTAAAATTCAACCCTATGTTTTCTATATTTCTAAATCTTAGAAAGTACAGCTCTTAATCCTGTTGATGATACATCTATTGCTCTTCTATTGGTGAGTTCTAGGTCATAGTGAGCTAATGTGTCTTGTGACATGAGAATTTTGTTTATAATCACCAAGGGAGTGTTTTGATATTCAACACCATGCTTAGTCTTGTCCCAGCAATTGTCGGGTGGTTCAACAACTTGTGCCAGACGAGGTAAGAACTTCCTTACTTGATTCACTGTTCCCATGACTTTTTGAAGTTCGATAATGTTCTAATGTGGTGGGAAATCTTTAATTGCTTTATTTATTTGAAGATTAGCCCTGATGTCTGTTGTTTGAAATGATGTGACCCAAAAATGCAATCTTGGGTGTGAGAGCTTGCAATCATTTTTGAGAATAAATCTCACCTTTTGAAGGCCTTGCAGCACTTTTTTTAACTCATCATATTCCGATATGGTGAAACCATAAATTAGCATGTTATCCATTTGGCACTAACCCTTTTTAATCCTCCTAGGATTTTTCTTATCATTCCTTAAAACATTTCTGGTTGTTAATCAACACTAACAGGTGGACAGTTGAAACAATATCTTCCAAACAGTGATAAATGTTGTCAGTAGTTTGGATTATTTGTCCAGATGTGATTGTTTGCATTAAATTTGGTAAAAATTGTGTTTTTTTAAATTTGCTTTACCAAATTCCCATCCACAAGCAGCACTGTTTCCACTGTTTTGTTGACTTGTGTGACTTCAGCATAGATTGACTGTAGCCCATTTGGTAAAAACGACTGCAGATGCTGGAAACCAGATTCTGGATTAGTGGTGCTGGAAGAGCACAGCAGTTCAGGCAGCATCCGAGGGGCAGTAAAATCAATGTTTCGGGCAAAAGCCCTTCATCAGGAATAAAGGCAGCGAGCCTGAAGAATGGAGAGATAAGCTAGAGGAGGGTGGGGGTGGGGAGAAAGTAGCATAGAGTACAATAGGTGAGTGGGGGAGGGGATGAAGGTGGTCAGGGAGGAGGGTGGAGTGGATAGGTGGAAAATAAGATAGGCAGGTAGGACAAGTCATGGGACAGTGCTGAGCTGGAAGTTTGGAACTAGGGTGAGTTGGGGGAAGGGGAAATGAGGAAACTGTTGAAGTCCGCATTGATGCCCTGGGGTTGAAGTGTTCCGAGGCGGAAGATGAGGCGTTCTTCTTCCAGGCGTCTGGTGGTGAGGGAGCTGCGGTGAAGGAGGCCCAGGACCTCCATGTCCTCGGCAGAGTGGGAGGGGGAGTTGAAATGTTGGGCCACAGGGCGGTGTGGTTGATTGGTGTGGGTGTCCCGGAGATGTTCCCTAAAGCGCTCTGCTAAGAGGCGTCCAGTCTCCCCAATGTAGAGGAGACCGCATTGAGAGCAACGGATACAATAAATGATATTGGTGGATGTGCAAGTAAAACTGTGATGGATGTGGAAGGCTCCTTTAGGGCCTTGGATGGAGGTGAGGGAGGAGGTGTGGGCACTGGTTTTACAATTCCTGTGGTGGAGGGGAAGGTGCCAGGATGGGAGGGTGGGTTGTAGATGAGCGTGGACCTGACCAGGTAGTCACAGAGGGAATGGTCTTTGCGGAAGGCGGAAAGGGGTGGGGAGGGAAATATATCCCTGGTAGTGGGGTCTTTTTGGAGATGGTGGAAATATCGGCAGATGATTTGGTTTATGCGAAGGTTGGTAGGGTGGAAGGTGAGCACCAGGGATGTTCTGTCCTTGTTATGGTTGGAGGGGTGGAGTCTGAGGGCGGAGGTGCGAGATGTGGACGAGATGCATTGGAGGGCATCTTTAACCACGTGGGAAGGGGAATTGCGGTCTCTAAAGAAGGAGGCCATCTGGTGTGTTCTGTGGGGGAACTGGTCCTCCTGGGAGCAGATACGGCGGAGGCAGAGGAATTGGGAATATGGGATGGCATTTTTGCAAGAGGTAGGGTGGGAAGAGGTGTAATCCAGGTAGCTGTGGGAGTCGGTGGGTTTGTAAAACATGTCAGTGTCAAGTCGGTCGTCATTAATGGAGATGGAGAGGTCCAGGAAGGGGAGGGAGGTGTCAGAGATGGTCCAGGTAAATCTAAGATCAGGGTGGAATGTGTTGGTGAAGTTGATGAATTGCTCAACCTCCTTGCGGGAGCACGAGGTAGCGCCAATGCAGTCATCAATGTAGCGGAGGAAGAGATGGGGAGTGGTGCCAGTGTAATTACGGAAAATGGACTGTTCTATGTAGCCAACAAAGAGACAGGCATAGCTGGGGCCCATATGGGTGCCCATGGTTATCCCTTTGGTCTGGAGGAAGTGGGAGGATTCGAAGGAGAAATTGTTAAGGGTGAGGACCAGTTCGGCCAAACGAATGAGAGTGTCAGTGGAAAGGTACTGTTGGGGACGTCGGGAGATGAAAAAACGGAGGGCTTGGAGGCCCTGGTCATGGCAGATGGAGGTGTAGAGGGATTGGATATCCATGGTGAAGATGAGGCGTTGGGGGCCGGGGAAACGGAAGTCTTGGAGGAGGTGGAGGGCGTGGTGGTGTCTCGAACATATGTGGGGAGTTCCTCGACTAGGGGGGATAGGACAGTGTCGAAGTAGGTAGAAATGAGTTCAGTGGGGCAGGAGCATGCTGAGACAATGGGTCAGCCAGGGTGGTCAGGCTTGTGGATCTTGGGAATGAGGTAGAACCGGGCAGTGCAGGGTTCCCGGACTATGAGGTTGGAAGCTGTGGGTGGGAGATCTCCTGTTGTGATGAGGTTCTAAATGGTCTGGGAGATGATGGTTTGGTGATGGAGGGATGGGGTCATGGTCGAGGGGGCGGTAGGAAGAGGTGTCCTCGAGTTGGCGTTTGGCTTCAGCGGTGTAGAGGTCAGTGCGCCAGACTACCACTGCGCCCCCTTTATCCGCTGGCTTGATGGTGAGGTCGGGATTGGAGCAGAGGGATGGAGGGCTGTGCGTTGTGAGGGTGAGAGGTTGGAGTGGGGAAGGGGGTAGACAGGTTGAGGTGGTTAATGTCCCGGCAGCAGTTGGAAATGAAGAGGTCGAAGGCAGGTAATAGGCCAGCGCGGGGTGTCCAGGTGGATGCAGTGTGTTGGAGGTGGGCGAAGGGGTCCTCAGAAGGTGGGCGGGAGTCCTGATTGTGAAAGTAAGCTCGGAGGCGGAGATGGCGGAAGAAGTGTTCGACGTCACGGCGTGTATTAAATCCATTGATGCGTGAACGGAGGGGGATGAAGGTGAGTCCTTTGCTGAGGACTGATCGTTCGTCCTCAGTGAAGGGGAGGTCTGGAGGGATGGTGAGAACCCGGCAGGGCTGGGAGCTGGGATCTGGTGTGGGTGTGGAGCTGGGAGTGGGGGCGGAGCCAGTAACTGGAGTGCCCATTTGGTGTTGGTAGTGAAATCATATGAACACCAAAATTTTAGTTTCGTCATTAGCAAAACTACTTATATAGCATTGACTCAATTTTGCTTTGCCCTTTTGAGAACTGAATATGGAACTGTTCTAGGGGTGAATAAACTTACTGCTTCAGCATTTGGCCTCAATGTGATATGATGAGCTGCTTTCAGTTTTCCAAGGCCTCTAAATACTTTAAGCATTTGTGCCCTATATCCTTTAGGTTTGCTTGGTATCCCAAGTCATCTACTTTATAAATGAGTTGCATATCTGTGTAAACTTTCTAGTTTACTAGTGAATTGGGAGGCAACTGGTAATTGGGCTCTTAATCGAAAGACCCCAGTCATGTTCTGGATTCAAATCCTGCCATAGCAGATGGTGGAATTTGAATTCAGATCTGGAATTAAGAGTCTAATAATGACTATAAATCCATTGTCAATTGCCATGAAAAGCCTATTTGGTTAAATAATGTCCTTTAGGGAAAGAATTCTGCCATCCTTGACTGGTCTGGTCTACTTGTGACTCCAGACCCACAGCAATGTTGTTGACTCTTAACTATCCTCTGAGCAATTAACGATGGATAATAAATGCTGACCTAGTCAGTGATGCCCTCAACCTGTGAATGAATTTAAAAAAAGAATACCATTGGTTTTAGATCATATGAGAGTTTGGAGATTTATCTTCCTTTATACTGAAGTGTTATAATAAATTTGCCCT
Organism: Chiloscyllium plagiosum; assembly: GCF_037043375.1. NCBI lineage: Eukaryota > Metazoa > Chordata > Chondrichthyes > Orectolobiformes > Hemiscylliidae > Chiloscyllium > Chiloscyllium plagiosum. The sequence goes on from NW_028270140.1 coordinate 29,374,016, forward strand.
TTTGCCCGAAACGTTGATTTTACTGCTCCTCGGATGCTGCCTGAACTGCTGGGCTCTTCCAGCACCACTAATCCAGAATTTGAGTTGAATGCCTCCTAGCCCATGGAGTCAAATGATGGATTGCTGAAAGAACACTCATTTTATCCATTTTTCTGTATTTGAAAATACTGGTACTCCTACTTCATATCTGACCTGTAATTTGTTTTGTGTCCATTTATCATAACTTTAATAGTCCATTCCTTTAGTTTTTCTGTTGAATTTCACCCATTCAATAGTTGTACTTCTTCTAAGGCAATAGCCAATGTCAAAGGGTTCTTTTGGCATAGTGGTAGTGTTCCTGCTTTTGTGCCAGGTGACCTATGTTCACATTTCACTTGCTCTAGAGGTGTGTAACAACACCTTTGAACAGGCTGACTAGGAAATAGGTTTCAAATACTTTTATAAACTCTTCATGTGTTAGAGTCTGTTCATTAGTGCCCAATCTTTTTAAAATATTGTTTGCATCACCATTGATGGCATACAGAAATGTACTAGCCTGGTACTTGTTAGGGTTCTCTACTCATCCCTAAGCAGTTCTACATGTGATAAACCTTCAACATTAGTTCTGTCACTTCTTGGCCTGATTTGAGCCTTCCACATGCTTAAAGCATAGAACAAAGAAAAAGAGCAATACAGCACAGGACCAGGCTCTTTGGCCCTCTAAGCCTGTGCTGACACATTTTACGCTTCCATACTAAAACTGTCTTCACTTACAGGATCCATATCCCTCTAGTCTCTTCCTATTCATGTTTTCATCCAGGTGTTTCTAGAATGCTGCTATTGTGTCTCCTTTACCACCTTCTCTGGCAAATTGTTGCAGGCACTCACCACCCTTTCTGTGAAAAACTTGCCTCACACATCTCTTTTAAACTTTCCCCCTTGCACTTTGAACCTGTGTCCCCTAGTGATTAACCCTTGCACCCTGAGAAAAAACTCATACTTTCCACTCTATCCATGCCATTCATAATCTTATAAACTTCTATCAGGCCACCTCTCAACCTCCAGTGAAAACAAACCCAGTCTATCCAACTTTTCTTCATAACTAAAATCCCCCATACCAAGAACATCCTGGTAAACATTTCCTATACTTGCTCTAATGCATGCCAGTGAGAGTGAAGATTTTTCCATACTAGTTCTTTTCACTCATGTGAATTCTTTTCACACTTTGCTGACAAATGTTTATTTGCTGTTTTTCCAGTCATTGGGTTTTCTGTTTTCCTTGGGCTTTTCCCTTTGTCTTCACTGGTGCTAGGTCTTTTCCATTGCCCCTGCTGGTACTGGGTTAGTCACTCGATGCCACATTTGTTATCATCATACTAGAACTTGGGAGAGGTTGTGTCCTTGATCAGGATCTGTAGAGACTGCTGGAAGCTAGAGAATGCCATTTATTAAACATTTTTCACACTATTTAGAAGGTTAGACTCACTCACTGTCGATACTGTTGCTATATGATTTGTTACATCACTGATGAGGTAGCCTGACAATGTATCACCCCTTTACACCTTGTGGTGAGCCACCTTGTTGAACTGCCATAATTTGTGTGGTGAGGATACACTCAAATAACTGTTCAGGAGGCAGTTCCAGGATTGGGGTCCAGTCACAGTAAAGGACGATGGACATATTTCCAAGTTGACATGGTGTTTGACTGGTAACGTTGTCTTGTATCTGCTGCCCTTTTACTTTTAGATGGTATAGGAAATTGGTTTGTATAGGAAATTGTAGAATGTAAACACTACAACCAGACTGCATAGATTTTACAGACGGAAGATGGCATTATAATGGTGATGTCACCAGCAGAGTAGTCTATAAGAATGAGAATTAGCTTTATTGTCGCATACGAGTACAGAGAAAAGTTTACACGTTGCCGCTTATGGTACCATCTTTGGCACCAAGGTACCTGGGTACAGATTCTTGAGTACAAATTCTTAGGGAAAAATATTAGAAAAATAAAGAAATAAGAAGTCCAGCAATTAATTAAGAGTCAGAAAGCAGTCCTTCCAACTGAGTCTGTGCCTGGTTTCATCTCAAGGCTGGGAGTGCCAGGGGTCTGAGTCCAAGCTGAGGCTAGGAGTCTGAGTCCCCACTGAGGCCAGAGACCCAGGTCAATGTCCTAGAGACATTAGTTCAACATTGCACTACAACAGTTGGTGAAATATAACACATTTAATAAAATCGGGAATTGAAGGCAAGTATCAGTTATGGTGAACACGAAACTCGATTGTTGTGAAAGCCCATCTAATTTGCTAATGCCATTTAGGGAGGAAAATCTATCTCCTGTCTTTATTTAATCTGGTCTATGTGTTAATACAGATTCACAGAAATGTGGTTGACTCCTAATTATGTTCTGGAATGGTTGAATAAAGGCAATTAGAGATCAGAATACAGGTGCTGTTGCCCACCTCCAAATAATTAATGAAATTAAAAAAAACTTAGAATGATAGATAAATTGCCTATCATGCTTTCTGCTTTGTCCTGGCGAGTGTAAAGCTTTTTGCCTTTTGATAAAGCTGCATTCATTCAGGAGTAGATTGCATTACATTCCTGATTTAAACATTCTACATGGTTTGAGAAGCTGTGGAAGAGTCAGCAGGTAAGTCACCATAGTATATTACCATCCAGACTGTTTCAATAACACATTAAGCAGCTCAAAAAATAGGACTCCTAGAATCATGTGACTAGATTTAGCAGTGACAAAAACCTCCTCAGAAGTCAAAGTCAGACAACCAATCAACATCTCATGTATCGCCTCATGGAAGTAGAGTACTATAAACTGCTAAGAAAGTGTGGAGCTGGAAAAAGCACAGCAGGTCAAGCAGCATCAGAGGAACAGGGGAGTTAACGTTTCAGGTTGTAACATTTCATCATGACTATAATCTGCCACCAAGCAAAGCCCTGAACAGTAGAATTGCAAATTATTTGCATCCTCTAAGATGTGCGAATATCTTTCCACTTAATCAGCAAGATGTGCCATAGACAATTTTTATCTGCAATGCAGGCTTTTCTCTCTATGTATCTGGTTGCCTCTATCTCCCCAAGAAGGCTTAGTCACATGACTGCTAAACCTTTTTATCATTCAGTATTGAAATAGCAGTCAGTCAAGGAGTCAACAGTGCTCCAGCCAATATCTACTGATGATATCAAAACTCCTAATTCTGGCCTGCCTAGAAAATCGGTAACTTGTATGTATACTCTCTGCCAGTAATCAACCTGCTTCCATCAAAACAGCAAAGTAGACATTATATTTCAGCAACCTTTGAAGAAATTTTAGAGAAAAGAAACTATCTTTGACTCCTGAACTGTTGCTAGCTAAACAAAAGTTTCCTACAAGGATTGCTAACTCCAGTTTGGATTTTTGTTCTCCATCTTAAACTGGTAATCCTTGTGTTGTGTTTAAGTTGCATTTAAGTTAATTGACAATTGCTTTGTCCTTTTTGACTTGACCTCTCCATGTATGTTTACAAGACACCCCATGTTACAAAGTCTCCTGTACCCCTGTCTTATAGTTTGAAATGAACCCTGCAACAGGTCTGACATCCTTACAACAATAGGGAATGGGCAAATGCACAACCATTGTTTATGAAGGAGAAAAACTAAATCTCAAATTATTCTCAAGTGATGAGAATGGGAAGAGGGATTCATTTTAAAACTCTCAAATGCACCCATAATGTTATCTATCACTCACCTGATCTAACTGCATTCAAATTACATTCATGTGGTAGGTCCAGTTCAGTTCATTACTTCAAACAGGGGTTGCCCATGCATTTGCCCTGAGTACATTACATTACAGTGTGGACACAGGCCCTTCGGCCCAACAAGTCCACACTGACTCGCCGAAGCGCAACCCACCCATACATTTACCCCTTACCTAACACTACGGGCAATTTAGCATGGCCAATTCACTTGACCTGCACATCTTTGGACTGTGGGAGGAAACTGGAGCACCCGGAGGAAACCCACGCAGACACGGGGAGAATGTGCAAACTCCACTTAGTCAGTCGCCTGAGGCGGGAATTGAACCCGGGTCTCTGGCACTGTGAGGCAGCAGTGCTAACCACTGTGCCACCGTGCCGCCCAATACAAGGTAATGTATGGACATTACCTTGTATTAAGCAGTCCAGAAAAGGTTCACTGGGCTGATCATGAGTATGGAAGGATTTTCATATAGGAAATATTGAGTATGTTGAGCCTGTACTCACTGGAATTTAGAAGATTAAAAGGCCACCTCATTGAAACATTTAAGATTCTTGGGGGCTTGATAGGGTAGGTGCTGAAATATTGTTTTCACTGGGACCAGAGGACATAATCCCAGAATAAAAGGTCATTCATTTAAGACAGGGATGAGGAGGAATTTCCCCTCTCGGAGGGTAATTATTCCATGAAATTTTTTGCTGCAGACAAGATTCAAGGCTTAAGGGAGACAGATATTTAATCAGTAAGGGAATTGAAGGTTATGGGGGAATGGCGGGAAACTAAGGTTGGAGAGAATTAAGTCACCTGTTGTCTTATTGAATGACAGAGCAGGTTTTTGGGGCTGAATGGCCTACATCTACTCTTATGTCTTATGGTTTAGGCTAAATTAGCCTGGTTAGTTTTCTGGTTTTCCAGGAAATTGCATGGTGTTAGGTACGGTATGTGCATTCTGATGCAGAAAGCAACACAGTTGTGTGGGGCAGGTTGGATAGCAAAGTTGTATTTTCCTGTATCCTTCCCTCTGAGCCAGGTGGGCAGTGTTCAAATCCTACCTAATCCAGATGTGTGTAATAACATCTCTGAACAGTTTGATCCTGGGACTGGCATGACAATCACAACTCTCTTGCTTTGTATTAGTATGACTCCAAATAATTACTTTCCAATTACCACCAAATTCTATTTTCCTGATGCCTTTAGCATGGTCTTGATATCATGGTTTGTCAGTTTGACCACATCTCTGTAATTAAGCAATTCTTTGCATGTTTGAACCTGATGACCCTAGCAAAGTCTAAACTGAATATCAGTGAGTAGGTTTTAGTGAGTGAGTCTTAGTTGATAGTTGAATGACCCCTCTCATCACTATGCTGATGATCAAGAGTAGATGGAAAGGATTTACATTCTAGACTTGAATTTGTCCTGATAATGTGCATTTATTTTTCCAATTTTTCAAAACCTTTGGTTATAGGATAAATAATAATGGCAACATGCGAAAAAAAAAGTGATGCAATCAGTTGTTTTGATCTTGAAGCCAGGTTCAGATGATTAATGCTACTTGAGTTACAATTAAAGTGCAATAAAGTCTTGATAACAAGTGATGTAGTTATTCTTAATTTCTTCCTATAGGTTTATTTGGAAGTGCTAGCTTTTGAAACACCACCTGATGAAGGACCGGTGCTCTGAAAGCTAGTGCTTCCAAATAAACCTGTTGGGCTATAACCTGGTATTGTGTGATTTTCAACCTTGTCCACCCCAGTACAATGCCGGCAGCTCCAAGTCATAATCTCTTCCAGGCATGTTGGCATACTCAGGTGATTTTAGGCATATTAGGTTAGCACTTGTAACAATAACAGTCTATATAAATATAGTATTGATTGCTACACAGAACAAGGAGATGAGGAAAACTGAAGGCCAGACAGAATGGCTGAGTCACAATGGAAATTAACATACCTAAGGCTGAAGACTGAGATGACAGGGGCTTGCACGAAATTGATCATTTTAAATGTAACTGTAAACTCTATTATTGAGAAGTCATTTTAGTAGCAGATCTCTTCCCCTGCATATGCTCAACTAAAATCTTTGCTTCCTTGATTCATACAGACTCAGGATTGGTCATTTTTCACCACAACAATTGAAATTTATTGCCCAGAAGGGTGTGGGAAACAAATTCAATAGTTAGTTACAAAGGAGTGCAGTATATATCCTTGAAGCAGAAAGGTTTTCACAGCTGGTGGAAAAGAGGACTAATTTCTCTTTCAAAGAGCCAGCTCAGTAATGGTAGGATGAATGATACTATATCATGCTGTGATTATCAGGCAGGTGCCAATATTGTAGCTATATTGAAGCAGCTTGACCTAGAAATGTGGCTACACAAGGCTTGATTTATGAAGACTGTAAGGTCTCCTAAACATTCAACATGTTGGGCAGGAAGCTTATTCCTAGCTAGAAGCTCGCTACCTGATGTACATGTAAAAGAAAAAAGACATGTGTCCAATGCCTTGCCTGAAACAGGAATTAGACCTTCTAAATGTGTCCAACTTTCTGAAACTTTTCTTGAGATTTAGATTCCTGATATTGGGGACTGGGAATCAAGTCATGATTTGTAACATTGTTAATTCAATTTCCCAAACCCACTCCAAGCACCTGAGAGGACAAAATAATTATTTGCGTGCTTCATTCTTAAGAAAATAAATTCTCCCTGAACCTGCCTTAAAGAATAAATCAATCAATCCTTGGCTCAGAGAACGACCCACAACTCTTTACCTGCCTAAAGCCCTTTCTCTTAATTGCTTCAAAGACATCTCTTAACAGTGCAGAGTATACACCGATAATAGATAAAAGCAAAGATCAGCTGTCTCATGCTGAAAATAATAGCATTAACATCAAGGTACCAGCAGTAAAATGCTGAATATATAATATTTATCTTATCACTTAAATGACGTATTAACAACATGTTGCAAAGAGATTAGATCACATTAGGTTATGGCAGTACTCTGTACATTTGAAGCAGACATTATTTTAGCCAACATTCAAATCTTGTAGAACTAGGTAAGCAGCCCCTCTAGACATGAATTGAAGAGCGTTGTTTATGGCATGCTATGTCAGAACACAACACAGAAATGACATGTGAAAAGTAGTCTTGATTCTTCTCTGAACTGTCTCTGAGTCTGTGCAGGTGTTTGTGCTGATGCCAGAGGCATTGCAGTTTTACTTTTATCTGTAACATTCACAGAAAATACCAATCTTTATTGTAGTCACAAATCGTAGTTTTAAAGAGATTGTAGTGTGCAAAAGATTCTCATTTTAGGTGAAAAGCAGCAGGAGAATTACTTTTAATTTAAAAGATGAAAGGAAACCAACAAATGTATTTCTGTTAAAAAGATGTTATGTATATATGTTCATCACTGACCAAATAGATTGTGAATGTGAAAATAGGTTGCAACTGTGACAGGTCTTTGTGTGAGAATCAGTGAGTGGAATTTAATTCTCTCCATATCCATATTGGTGGTGAGAAGAGCACTTAATCAGGCAGGAGTGTGGGGGTGGGTACTCCTCTGCCTTTCCACTTCCAGCAAAATGAAGATATAGTGTGAAGGTTCATGGATAGCCTGCTTGATCTACTGCCAATTGAGGTTTTTCAGAAGGCGATATATGTCCACTTAAAGGTTTCAGCCTGCCACCACTGGGATGAGGTCCTTTACCTTTTCTGCAAACAGTGTCACTTGACTTTTATATTCAACCATTACGCTGTGGATTGTAATTTGGTTTATCTGCACAGAATGAATTCCAGCAAATATAGAGACAGAGACTCATAGAGATGTACAGCATGGAAACAGACCCTTCGATCCAACTCATCCATGCCGACCAGATATCCCAATCTAATCTAGTCCCATCTGCCAGCACCTGGCCCATATCCCTCCAAACCCTTCCTATTCATATATCAATCCAGATGCGTTTTAAATGTTGTAATTGTACGGGTCTCCACTACTTCCTCTGGCAGCTCATTCCATACACGTACCACCCTCTGTGTGAAAAAGTTGCCACTTAGTTCTCTTTTACATCTTTCCCCTCTCACCCTAAACCATGCCCTCCCGTTTTGGACTCCCTCACCCCAGGGACTAGACCTTTTTATCCATTTATCAATGTCTATTTATCCTATCCATGCCTCTCATGATTTTATAAACCTCTATAAGTTCACCCCTCAGCCTCCGACGCTCCAGGGAAAACAGCCCTAGCCTATTCAGCCTCTCTCTTTTGCTCAAATCCTCCAATCCTGGCAACTTCCTTACAAATCTATTCTGAACCCTTTCAAGTTTAATACATCCTTCCGATAGGAAGGAGACCAAAACTGCATGCAATATTCCAAATGTGGCCTAACCAATATCCTGTACAGCCGCAACATGACCACCCAGTTCCTGTACTCAATACTCTGACCAATAAAAGAAAGCATACCAAACGCCTTCTTCACTATCCTATCTACCTGCGACTCCACTTTCAGGGATCTATGAGCCTGCACTCCAAGGTCTCTTTGTTCAGCAACACTCCCTAGGACCTTACCATTAAGTGTATAAATCTTGCTAAGATTTGCTTTCCCAAAATGCAGCACTTCGCATTTATCTAAATTAAACTCCATCTGCCATTTCTCAGCCCATTGGCCCATCTGGTCAAGATCCTGTTGTAATCTGAGGTAACCTTCTTCGCTGTCCACTACACCTCCAATTTGGTGTCATCTGCAAACTTACTAACTGTACCTCTTCTGCTCACACCCAAACCATTTATATAGATGATGAAAAGTAGTGGACCCCGCACTGATCCTTGTGACACTGCACTGGTCACAGGCCTCCAGTCTGAAAAACAACCCTCCAGTACCACTCTCTGCCTTCTACCTTTGAACCAGTCTGTATCTAAATGGCTAGTTCTCCCTGTATTCCATTAAAACTAACCTTGCTAATCAGTCTCCCATGAGGAACCTTGTCAATGCCTTGCTGAAGTCCATATAGGTCACGTCCACCGCTCTGCCCTCATCAGTCCTCTTTGTTATTTTTTCAAAAAACTCAATCAAGTTTGTGAGACATGATTTCCCATGCACAAAGCCATGTTGACTATCCCTAATCAGTCCTTGCCTTTCCAAATACATGTACATCCTGTCCCTCAGGATTCCCTCCAACAACTTGCCCACCACCGACATCAGGCTCACTGGTCTACAATTCCCTGACTTGTCCTTACCACCCTTCTTAAACAGTGGCACCACATTAGCCAACTTCCAGTCTTCCGGCACCTCACCTGTGACTATTGATGATACAAATATATCAGCACGGCGGCCAGCACAGAGCTTCCCGTAGAGTTCTAGGGTACACCTGATCAGATCTGGGGATTTATCCACTTTTATGTGTTTAAAGACATCCAGCACATCCTCCTGTGTAATATGGACATTCTTTAAGATATCACCATCTATTTCCCTACATTCTATTATCTTCCATGTCCTCTTCCACAGTAAATACTGATGCAAAATACTTGTTTAGTATCTCCTCCATCTCCTGTGGGTCCACACAAAGGCCACCTTGCTGATCTTTGAGGGGACCTATTCTCTTTCTAGTTACCCTTTTGTCCCTAATATATTTGTAAAATCCCTTTGGATTCTCCTTAACTCTATTTGCCAAAGCTATCTCATGTCCCCTTTTTGCCCTCCTGATTTCCCTCTTAAGTATACTCCTACTGCCTTTTTTCCCTTCTTAGGATTCACTCGATCTATCCTGTCTATACATGACATATGCTTCCTTCTTTTTCTTAACCAATCCCTCAATTTCTTTAGTCGTCCAGCATCCCTAACCTACTAGCCTTTCCTTTCACCCTAACAGGAATATACTCTCTCTGGACTCTCGTTATCTCATTCCTAAAGGCCTCCCGTTTTCCAGCCGTCCCTTTACCTACGAACATATGCCCCCAATCAGCTTTTGAAAGTTTTGCCTAATACTGTCAAAATTAGCCATCCTCCAATTTAGAACTTCAACTTTTAGATCCTTTTCCATCACTATTTTAAAACGAATAGAATTATGGTCACTGGCCCCAAAGTGCTCCCCCACTGACACCTCAGTCACCTGCCCTGCCTTATTTCCCAAGAGTAGGTCAAAATTTGCATCTTCTCTAGTAGGTACATCCACATATTGAATCAGAAAATGTTCCTGTACACACTTAACAAATTCCTGTCCATCTGAATCCTTAATTCTGTGGCAGCTACGTTTGGAAAGTTAAAATCCCCTACCATAACCACCCTATTATTCTTACAGAAAACTGAGATCTCCTTACAAATCTGTTTCTCAATTTCACTCTGCCTATTAGGGGGTCTATAATACAATCCCAATGAGGTGATCATCCCTTTCTTATTTCTCAGTTTAACCCAAATAACTGCTCTGTATGTATTTCTGGGAATATCCTCCCTCAGCACAGCTGTAATGCTATCCCTTATCAAAACCACCACTCCCCCTCCTCTCTTGCCTCCCTTTCTATCCTTCCAGTAACATTTGAGTGCTGGAATATTAAGCTGCCAGTCCTGTTCATCCTTGAGCCATGTTTCTATAATTGCTGTGATATCGTAGTCCCATGTTCCTAACCATACCCTGAGTTCATCTACCTTCCCTGTTAGGCCTCTTGCATTGAAATAAATGCAGTTTAATTTATCAGTCCTACCTTGTTCTCTGCTTTGTCCCTGCCTGCCCTGACTGTTTGACTCGCTTCTTTTCTCAACTGTACCAGTCTCAGATTGATCTCTTTCCTCACTATCTCCCTGCATCCCACACACCCACGTTAATAGTTTAAATCCACCTGAGCACCTATAGCAAATCTCCCTGCCAGTATATGAGTCCCCTTCCAATTCAGGTGCAATCCTTCATTCATGTACAGGTCACTTCTCCCCCAGAAGAGATTCCATTGATCCAAAAATGTGATTCCTTCTCCCATACACCAGTTCCTCAGCCACGCATTCATTTACTCTGTCCTCCTATTCTTATCTTCACTAGCTCGCAGCACTGGGAGTTGTCCAGATATTACTACTCTCAAGGATCTCCTTTTTTAAATTCCTGCCTAACTCTCTATTTTCTCCCTTCAAAATCTCATCTTTTTCCCTTCCTCTGTCATTGGTTTCAATGTATACAATGACCTCCTTCTGGTCCCTCTCCCCCTTGAGAACATTCTGCACCCTCTCTCAGTCACCCTTGATCCTGGCACCAGGGAGACAACACACCATTCTGATTTTTCGCTGCTGTCTGTGCTTCGGACTAGAGAGTCCCCTAACACAATTGATCTCTTGGAACCCAACATATCCCTCATTGCATTAGAGCTAATCTTGATAGCAGGAACATGGCTGTTTGTGCTACATTCCCCTGAGAATCCATCAGCCCCTACATTTTCCAAAACAGTATACTTGTTTGAAACGGGGTTAGCCACAGAAGACTCCTGTACTACCTGCCTACCTCTCTTACCTTTTCTGGAGTTGCACTATCCATGTGACTCTATCTGCAACTATTAAACCAGAAGAAATTTCCAGTTAGAACTTTAAGAGTGACTTGGGTATACAGGTTAGATGACAGTAATTAGCAAAGTTTGCAAGAAGATGAAAGTAATCAGAAAAATAATTAGAATTATGATCCAATTAAGCTTATTGATGAATCAGTAACTAAGGTTTTTCAGACAGCAACATGGCCTAGAGAACAAATTACTATGGCAAATTCAAATTTGATGTGGGATGTTGGGATGTCACAAGTTCAAGAGAAACATTTCAATTCTTCGTTTTCCAAGGAAGAAATATCAGCACAAATGACAGAGATTATGCGAAATAAGGAGTAATCTTCAAATAGCATAAAGTCAGAAGTCACATGACATCAGGTTATAGTCCAACGGGTTTATTTAAAATCACAAACTTTCAGAGCACTGATCCTTTGTCAGGTGAAGTGACAAAGGAGGTCTTTCACTGGCAAAGGAGCAGCACTCCGAAAGCTTGTGATTTCAAATAAACCAGTTGGACTATAGAACTAGTGTCATTTAACTTCTGACTTTGTTCATCTCAGTCCAGCAAAGCACCTCCACATTATTTCGCACAGGATGATTCAGAAAGCGAATATGTTAGATTCACTAGTAAAGCAGCCAAAGGGGATGAATGAAAGCATCCACCTCAATTCACAAGTTGAACCAGAAAGTTTACATACTTCAACACAAATTGTCTGGCAGGCTGGGAATAAACCTTTGTGTGCACAGATTGAAAAGGGGCTGAATAAAACTCCATTGAATCTACCACTAAGATGGCACAAACAATGACCATGGATTCAGGACATGATCAAGAAGAAATAGTCTGGTTTTGAAATTTAGGATACTACAATGAAGAAATGGCATTCATTAATAGAGCAGCTATTTTCCATAAAGGATATTCATCAGATTAAAGGTCACTATAGTGATGTTATGGAGCAATTACTGGTTACAGTAAGAAAGAGATCCCGTGTGATGGAAATTCAGAAGAATAAGGGACCTCCTGTTAAGTCTTTGGACTAGTTGTCTGGTTCAGCAGGAACAATTTCCTCTGTGAAAGGCATCAAGAGATAAATGGCCCGCAAAGCCTCTAGTTGCATCTGTTTCCTGTGGGGCCCCTTCCCACACCTTTCTCCAGTATTTTGATGATTAACTCCTGCTTGGGTTCAGAGCTAAAATAAATCATGAATTTTGCTTTCAATTTCCATCCTTCTCTCACCTTCACCCAATCAAACTCTGAACCTTCCCCCGACTTCCTGGACATCTCAGTTTTCATTTCCAGGCTGTTTGCTAATATTCATTAAAACTCATCAACTTTTACAGTTGCCTCGAATACATTTCCTGACACCTTGCTTCATTTAAGGACCCTTTTCCATTTTTCCAATTCTTCCATTTTCCTTTGCATTTGATCCCAATGATGCAATGTTCCACAGTGGTACTTCTGAGGTGACTACAGCCTGGTGTTGTGTGATTTTTGACAATGAGAAGAAAAGCAATGCAGGCTCTTAGCAGATCTCCTGTGATCTATTTGTAAGAATGACCCTCACCTTCCAATCACTTGCCATTTTGATACAGCAGCTAGCTCTCACACCTACATTTAAGGTTGCTGAAATGTTCCACACAAGCTGGAGGAGCAGTACATCATTTTCAGTTGAGGTACTTTATAACTTTCTGGACTTTTCACTGAGTTCACCAATTTCAGACCATGAACTCTCCTCCATTTTGTTTCTCGTGTTCTACCACTCCATATCTAATTTTCTTGGCTTTGCTGTCACCTACTATTAACATATACTCTGGAACTGTGCTCGCCTCCACAACCATTATAAAGCTCTTTGCCCTTTGTTCTATGTCACCTATGATATTAAACCATATTCAGTCTCTAAACTCCCCTTCTGTTTCACTTGTTCCTCTCCACCGTTTTCTACAATGTAAAACACATCACTTTTCCACATCCCTTTACAGGTTCAAAGAAGGGAATACTGGATTTGAAACATTAACACTGTTTCTCTTGTCACAAGATGTTGCCAGATCTGTTGTGTTCCTCATGCAGTTCCTGTTCTTGCTGCAGATTTCCAACATCCACAGTATTTTGATTTTGTTTTAAGTTTTAATTGTAGTTGGGCTAGACACTCCTTCCCAATCGAAACCGCAAATCATGTAGAAAACAGGCATGGACATGTCAAATAATTATCATTGCTATATTGCATACTTTACAATTATACACTCCCAGTGTAAAACATCTTCAACTTGAAAAACTCATCTGTGACTTTGTTGCTTCTAGACCCAACTAATACACACTGAGCTGGTTTCCACATTTTACAACCAGTAAACTTGGTATCATCCAAAATGCAGTTAGCTATATCCTATATTCATCCATAAAACTTGTGCTCACTGATCTATGTTGCCACCAAGTCAAACAATACTTTCACCTTGAAACCCTCATCTATATTTGTAAAGTCCTTCATAGTCTTGCCCTTTTTTTTCTATAATGTCTTGTAAGCCCACAATTCCACGGGATCTCTGCATTTCTCTATTTCTGGACTCTTGAACAACTCTGATTTTATTTGTGCCCTTATTGTCAGCCATGTCATCAGCATCCTGGGGTCCAACCTGTGAAACTCCTTCCCTAAATTTCTCGAACTCATTAATTTTCTTTTTCCTTTAAGGCACTCCTTTAAATCCTAATCTTTGTCAATGGTTTTGGTCACCTTACCTAATTTATCGTGAAATGACTGGTCAACTATGTAATCCTCCTGTGAAGCACTTTAAGACACTTTATTGCATAAAAGGAATTTTAAACACACAGCTGACTACAGATCAGAAGAGTGTAGATTTGACTCATTTATAAGGGCCCTCCTATAGTGCAGTGTTAGTGTCCCCATGCCTCGACTGGAAGAGTTAGGTTCAGGTCTTACCTGCTCTAGATATGTGTAATAACATCTCTGAACAGGTTGATTAGAAAATTGCACGTAAGTTGTTTTTCCTGGAGGAAATATCAGGAGAATTCCCTTTAAAAAGATTAGATGCGAAGTTCAGGGGTCCCTCTCATTTCTGTACCTGCATATCCCTACATGAGTAACCAGTGGGAAAAGATTCATGCTTAGAGCTTAAATTCTCAAAAAATATCCTGTAAAGTCAATTGTGCTTTGACACTAATGTAGAGTATTGGTATTTCTGAATATAATTTGGTTCAGTGTATTATTTGAGACATCAAACATAATTCAGATTTTTAGATGTCTTTGATTGGATATAATAACATGCCATACAGGATCGAACAATTGTTTTATAAGATTGCAAATGTTGGATTAATGATCCATTTTGGCAAATGATCCAAGTTTAATTTTATAGTTTAACTCAGTCAGTCAAAATCCATTAAATTATTTCGTTGCAGTACACTGGGTTCTGATATAATGTGATAGTTTGGTTCTCGTGTTATAAGAAAATTGCAAAATTATCATGGCATTTAAAGTAATGGGGCTAGAGTTGTGTTATAGCCAATACAGGTAAGGAAAGTTTGAGTTCTATAAATAACGGTTTAAATTTTTAAATTGTGTTAAAGCCAATTCACCTTGAAAAAATGCACATTATAGCAGAACTGACTCTATTGCAAATCATTTCTTGCTGAGTAAAAGGCTTCATTTCCAAGAGTGGCACTGAAATAGCTCCACAGATGCAAGTAACCTGTCACCAAGTCGACCCTTATTTACATGTGGAGAGTCCTTTACACTGATCCAGCTCTCTTAGAGCCAGCTGTCAGAATGAACAGGATGTCAGCCAGGGCCCCCGATTGGACCAGATTAATAGCCCCAATCAGGGAACTCATATTCTCTCAGGTCCAGCTGGCTGACCTCATGACAATCACTCTGGGCACCTTTTACCCAGTTAGAATAACTTGCCCGAGGAACCCAGAAGGAGAACATTAAAATTCTAACTCAATGCCTCTGGCGCTCAATGAAAATAGACAAACCTGTTTTCTTTCATTTGCTTATAAACACGCAAAGTGATGATACAAATTGCTTTGAAGCTTGCTGCCAGACAAATTGCTGACAGTGTCACTTTGATTAAAGTAATGCACCCACCCACAAGGTCCTTCAAACATGCTCAAAATATTTGTTAAACACTTTACCTAATAGCTGTATCCAGTTAAAAGCAAGAAGAGGACAACATATATGCATGAGCCCTATATATTATGGCATAAGAAACTTGCAATGTTAATTTAGCCACTTTTCCCCAAATTAGAGCACCTGCAATAAAAAACAGGAATAATCAGCAGGTCAGGCAACATCTGTGAAGAGAGTAGCAAACTTAAGGATTCAGATTAATGGCCTTTCATCAGAACTCATGAAACATAATGGAACAGAAATGTTTACTTTTTCTCTCTCCACAGGTGTGCTTCACCTCCTGAAAATTTCCAGCATTGTTCTGTTTTTCTTTTGGATTTCCAGAATTCTCAATGTCTGGAATTTGTGTTGTTACTGAGCTGTTGCAATTTGAACTCACATCTTAATGCAAGACCCATAGGTTTCAATTGTGTGCTGTAGGAGATACAGCATCTACTGTATGTCTCTATAATAGACATGCAGGCCAGATATGGTACAACTGTAAATTGTATATTTACATCACTGCTACACTTAACAACAGAAGAAATTTTTGTGATTATTTTTTTGAAGAGTGTATGGCCATACCGGAGTCCACTTTGAGGATAATCACAGTGACGGGACTTTGTCATCTGATTCCAATGCAGAACTCCATGTTTCCACATCTCTCGATCAGGACTTCAGAATCCTTCATAACTAGCCACAGAACAGCTTACTTTTCCTTTATCTTTGAACAAACCCTTAGAAACCAGGAAGTGCATTTACACAGAACAGCCAGTGGGTGTCCTCCAATGACATATTGATTTCAACCTGGAAACTGCTGAAAGATATACTGTAATCTGATCCAACACACAACCATTTGTAAATGGAAATGAAGTCAGCCAGGCAGTTTTGTTTGTGCCCAAGAACTTCACACAACTTTTACCATAAGTTGTTATTTGCCATATTAATAACTTTGTAACTATACTGTACTCAATCCTATTCTCAGGAATGCAGCAAAGTCCAGTTTAAGGAAGGTGTGGGGATCTTGAAGGTGAAAGGGTAGCATCCACGATCTGATTCAGAAGCTCTGGGTTCAGATACCATCTCACTCAAGGTCTTGATCCCCAAGGGATCATTCATAATGCTGCCAAATCAGTTGAATATCAAACTATGAATCCTTCCAATGTACACTGATGGCAGTGGTAAGAGCTGGAAAGACACCTCATGTGATATAAAGAACACTGAAGCATATGGAACCATAGAACACTTACAGCACAGAAAGAGGCCATTCAATTCATCATGTCTGTACAAGCTGTATTAACTAGCTGTTTATTTAAATCTAACTTTACAGTATTTGGCCCATAGTCTCGCAGTTTTAGCACTTTAGGTGCAGATCCAGATTCCGTTTACATGTGTGGAGGACTTTTTTGCCTCAGGCATGAAGCAGCTGCAAATCCCAGACACCCATCACCATCTGGGTGGAAATATCTTACCTCACATCCCCTCTCGCCCTCCAGCAATGGATGTAAATCTATGCACATCATTTTTGACCTCTTTGATAAGGAAACAGGTCTTTCCTGTCCATCCTATCCAAGCCCCTGGTTATTTCATACACCTCAATTAGATCATCCCACAGCCTCGCCTGTTCTAAGGAAAATAATCTTAGCCTACCCAAGCATTCTTAATAGTCACAATTTCAAGTTGTGGCAACGTTCTTGCAAAACACCTCTGGTCTTCCCTCTCAAGAGCGATTATCCTTCCTCTAATGTGGTGATCAGAACTGTACTCAACAATCTGGATGTGGCCCAACCAGTGACATATATAGCTCCACTTACAGCAATTCTACTCAATACCTTGCCCAATCTAGAAACCATCCCATATGCTTTAGGTGAGAAAGTGAGGTCTGCAGATGCTGGAGATCAGAGATGGAAATGTGTTGCTGGAAAAGCGCAGCAGGTCAGGCAGCATCTAGGGAACAGGAGAATCGACGTTTCGGGCATTCCGGCATTCCTAAAGAAGGGCTAATGCCCGAAACATCGATTCTCCTGTTCCCTAGATGCTGCCTGACCTGCTGCGCTTTTCCAGCAACACATTTCCATCTCATATGCTTTAGGTGCCATGTCCACCTGTCCAGCCACATACTCCAAGGTTTTTCACTTCCCTTATTCCTCTAAATACCTACCCATTTATTGTATACTGTCTTGTTTGCCATCTTCAAATGCGTAACTTTGCACTTCTCTGAATTGAATTGTTTGCCGTGGTTTCACATACTCAAGCAAACCATTGATAGCTCCCTGTAGTAGAGAACGATCTCTTCACTATTAACTATTAACTTTTGCATTGTTTGCACAGTTCTTAATCATGCTTCCCATATTTAATGCTAAACAATTAATGTACTCACAAACAGCAAGAGATGCAACACTGAGCCTGTGAAACACCCCGTAAGATCATTTTCCATTCACAAAACCATCCATGGACTACCACCCTTTTAAATTTTGGCTCCAAACTTAATTCAGCAAATTTTGGATCCAACTTATTATAGCTCCTTAAAGGCGGGCTTTAATTTTTCAGACCTGTCTGCCATGTGGAAGACAATGCCTTACTAAAATCCATGCAGACAACATTCACAACACCATCTTCATCAATCTTCCTTTGTTATTTAATAGGTTAGTAAGGCACATACATCCTTTAACAAAGCCGTGCTGACTACTCCTGAACCCCACCATCCTTCATTCGAATTCTTCTCTCTCCTGCCATGTGGCAGAAGATAACAGAACATTCGGACTCTCATGGCAAGACCGTGCTATAGTTTCTTCCCCCAAGCCATCAGGCTCCTTAATACTGTATGATCATACTCTATTCCATTTGCAATGTTTGGACAACTTTTTGGATTGTTGCTAAAACAATGTTTTATTAATGATCATTCATGGTTACATAGTAATTTGTCCACCTCTATGCCTATTGACTTGTTTTGTCAGGAATTACTGTGCTGTCTTGCATGTTTTGCACTTTTCTATGCACTCTATGCTGCTCTGTGTATGAGTGCACTCATGTGTAGTCTGTGTGTTCATATTGCATCTTGGTCCTGGAGGAACATTGTTTTGTTTTTTATTATACCAGCTGCATATGATAGAAATGGCAAATAAAGTTACTCTACTCTAGATTAGATTCTCTACAGTATGGAAACAGGCCCTTCGGCCCAATAAGTCCACACCAATCCTCCGAAGAGTAACTCACTCAGACCCATTCCCCATATTTGCCCCTGGCTAACATACCTAATACTACAGGCAATTTAGCATGGCCAATTCACCTGACCTACACAGCTTTGGATTGTGGGAGGAAACCAGACCACCTGGAGGAAACCCACACAGACGCAAGTAGAATGTGCAACCTCCACACAGACAGTTGCTCAATGCGGGAATCGAACCCGACTCCTTGGTGCTGAGAGGCAGCAGTGCTAACCACTGAGCCACCATGCCACCCCAGGCCTTTCTAAAAAATAGTCCTATCTCTCTCCATTGACTCTGATAGCTTGCCCAATACCAAGCTCAAATAGACTGGACTGTAACTATTTGGCCTCTTCCTTGAATTGTTTGAGTATGCACCATTTTCAGGTCTCCAAAGCTCAGGTGTCTCGTCCGTATTGAGTTAGGATTAGAAAATGATCCTCAGAGAATGCATTACCTCTTCCCTGACCTCCTCTAACAGCTGTGGATATAGTTTAGGTTACCCTGGTGACTTACCTACCTTTATAGAGGTCAGTGCTTCCAGTATTTCCCTTCTCATTATGTGTATTTTATGTAACATTTCATACATTTCCTTTCTAATTAAAAAAAAAGTTTCATCCCTGTCTTTTGTGAAGGCAAAGTACTCATTAAGAACCATGATCAGATCGTCTGCATCAATGCACAACTACCATGTACATCTCTCATAAACCCAGCTATGTTTAGTCATCAACTTGCTTTTAATATATTAATAAAACAACTTTGGATTTTCCTCATTTTTGCCAGCCAGTACTTTTTTTCACATCTCTTTACTTTCTTAATGTCCTTTTTCACTTCACTTTCTATAGTCCTCTAACCTTCCTAAGTATTACCTTTCTGATATTCACTTTTATGCTTTCCTTTTGTGGTTCTGGATAATCAGGGCTCTAGATTTGCAAGAATCACCCTTTTAGTTTGTGGGGACATGTCTACACTGTGCTTGTGGATTCTAGTTTTTGAATACCTCATTGATTTGCCACTGACTTTCCTTCAGTAATTACAGCTGTAATTGATTCGTTAATGAATAATGTAACACCCACACCTTTTTTAATCCCCTTCTCTATTTTGCCTGAAAAATCTGTATCCAGAAATGATGAGCAGCCATCCTCGCCCTGCTTCAAGCCAAGTTTCTGTTGTAGCAATGATATCATTCTATCTGTGCCCTCGGTTACTATATTCCTTACATGTGTGCCTTTCTGTACCACCAAATTCCTGTTCTGTACAATTTTTAATATCTGTATCCTTTGTCTTTCAGAATCACTTATAAGATTTGTGCCATCAGTTGTTGCTCTGAATTTGTCTTCTTGTTCCCATTCTTTTGTCAATCTAGATTAAAACAAAATTACCAAACCTCCTTGCAAAGATAACTATACTTGTCTGTTCAAGTGTAGACCATGCAACTTGTACAAGGCCAACCTTTCCCAGAACCAGTTTTACTGCTCCAGAAATCTGACGCTCATCCACCTACAGCAGTTTGCCAGCCATGATTTCAATTGTTTTCTATTGCACTAACAAGCCCCTGAAAACTCATTCAGATCATTTTCCCAACACCTACCTACGTCCTGTATATCAATGTTGACCACAACTCCATCACCCTTCCCCAGTGGACTGTCCTGTCATCACTCTTCATAAATCAAGACTACCATGTACATGCAAACATGAATGTTGCTGTAGCAAACCAGACCTCTGATTGACTGCAGCGCACCACCAACATGAAGATCATTGTAATACCATTGCGTCAATGGTGCTAACATGGAGATGGTCGAAAGCATCAAGTTCCTGGGAGTGATAATCATCAATAATCTGTTACAGTCCCCACTTGGACGCAGCAGTCAAGAAAGCAAAACAACAGTCTCTACTTCCTCAGAAGGCTATGGAGATTCAGCATGTCCACAAAGACTCTTAGCAATTTTTATAGGTGCACCATAGAAAGCATCTTATGTGAATGCATCATAGCCTAATAGTGCAACTGTTCAGCCCAAGAATGCAAGAAAATACAGAGAGTTGTGAACATAGCCCAATTCTTCACGCAAACCAGCCCTCCATCCATTGATTGCATCAATACTTCCCACAGCTTTGGGAAAGCAACCAAAGACCCCTACCAGCCCAGTTATACTCTCTTCCATTGGGCAGAGCCATAGGAGTTTGAATACATGTCTGACCAGATTCAAGAACAGCTTCTTCTCCGCTGTTATCAGAGTTTGCATGGACCTTTCAAATGTTAATTCTGATCTCTCTCTCTCTCTGTGCACTTTCTTTGAAGCTGTAACACTGTATTGTGCACTCCGATCTGCTACCCTGATGCACTTTGTATGGTACGATCTGCCTGTAAGGCGCACGAAGCAACATTTTTCACTGTATTTCATTACATGTAACAACAGCAAACCAATCAATTAAGAATTCTCACACCTATGGTTGTAGCTAAATTTGTACAGAGTTTTCTAAACATTAATTATGAAGAATTGTTAAGTTCAAACATTTGTGCATAATCACTGAGTTCATTTGATTATTTGCTGTTACTAGGGCAAAGAGGTCCCTCATGAAAATGAAGCCCCTCATTCATGTCATCAGCATTGTACTCAAGATCGACATCTGCTACTGACACCTGCACAACTCAATAAATTTTCGTTTTTCTGTTTCAGACTGGAAATGCATAGCTCACTGTAATCTCAATCTCTTCTGTAGTAGGCGCCTTCATGCATGAATCACAAAATGCTCAGTTCCAAGTTCATCGGGTAATAGGGAAGGAAAATGGAATGCTGGCCTTTATTTCAAAGGAGGCAGAGCATAAAAATAAGGAGGCCTTGCTAAATCTAAACAAGGTGCTAGTCAGGTCATAGCTGGAATACTATGATCAGTTTTGGTCCCCTTAACTAAAGAAAAATATACTGTTATTGGAGGCAATCAACAGAGAAAAGGTTCACAAGGTTGATCCTGAGTATAAAGGGATTTTCTTATTAGGAGAGGTTAAGTAGGTTAGGCTTGTACTTATCAGAAGTTAAGAGAATGACAGGAGGCTTAGTAATATTCAGACAATTCTTAGAGGGCTTGGCAGGGTAGATGCGGGAGGCTGTTTTTTCTTGAGAGAGATTCTAGGACCAAAGAGTATAATAACACAGGGATGAGGAGGATTATTTTCTTTCAGTATGTTGTGAATCTGTGGCACAGTTTATTGCAGTGAGCTGGGTTGTTATGTGTATTCAAGATTGAGATAGCCAGACTTTTAATCAGTTTGGGAATCAAGAGCTATGAGGGATAAAATGGAAGGTGGGATTGATTATTATCAGATCAGCCATGATCTCATTGAATGGTCGAGCAGATTTAACAGGTTGAATGGCCTACTTCTGCTTTTATGTCTTATGGTCTTTTGATCTGATGCAAGAAGTGAGATCAGTGATGTTGGGTAATGTACAAATAAAAAGCTCTGATGCACCCCTTGTGAACTTAACATCCTCTGTTTATGCACTAACATGCAGTGAATTCTTACAGCTACACTGGAGCAGATTTCATCCCCAATCTAT
This sequence comes from Chiloscyllium plagiosum, assembly GCF_037043375.1. Taxonomy (NCBI): domain Eukaryota; kingdom Metazoa; phylum Chordata; class Chondrichthyes; order Orectolobiformes; family Hemiscylliidae; genus Chiloscyllium; species Chiloscyllium plagiosum. The sequence goes on from NW_028270140.1 coordinate 29,396,123, forward strand.
TTTCTGTGAGATTACTGTAATGATCAATTGGTTATTTTAGGATGTCTTTGAACCAAGGAGTGTAATTCAGTTGAGATTATAGCTAAAATCCTTCAAAAGGTTAAAAACGTTGGCACCCAGTGAAAATGCTCCATCACTTAATAGAACCAAGTTAAGGTCCTTGCTGGAAGCCACAGAAAATGCAAACCATACCAACATATCCCCACAAACCACAATTACTATTTTCTCCACAAAAATCACACAATATGTACAGTAAACAGCAGAATCTTATAAGTCAGCTTTCCTAAGCTGTGGCACATGAAAACAGTCACCTCTTTCTTTCCAGCTGGTGCCCAAGCTTTTATTTTTCTTTAGCAAGCCATCCAAAGAGCTCACTTTTTTTTGGAAGAGGATGGCTATGTTTTTGACCTTACTTTGGATGTTATTTTCACGAGACCTGGGTTGGGTAAATGAAATTACGCAAAATTTACAGTTCAGGAAAAGGCCACTAGTCCCATCTGGTCATTGCTGATGTTTATGTTCCCCATAAGCCTCCTCCTACTTTATTCATAGAGTCATAGAGTCATAGAGATGTACAGACCCTTCGGTCCAACTCGTCCATGCCGACTAGCTATCCCAACCCAATCTATTCCCACCTGCCAGGGTTTGGAGGGCCCATATGGGCGGCAAGGTGGCACAGTGGTTAGCACTGCTGCCTCACAGCACCTGAGACCCGGGTTCAATTCCCGCCTCAGGCGACTGACTGTGTGGAGTTTGCACATTCTCCCCGTGTCTGCGTGGGTTTCCTCCGGGTGCTCCGGTTTCCTCCCACAGTCCAAAGATGTGCAAGTTAGGTGAATTGGCCATACTAAATTGCCCGTAGTGTTAGGTAAGGGGTAAATGTAGGGGTATGGGTGGGTTGCGCTTCGGCGGGTCGATGTGGACTTGTTGGGCCGAAGGGCCTGTTTCCACACTGTAATGTAATCTAATCTAAAAAAAAATCCCTCCAAACCCTTCCTATTCATATACCCATCCAAATGCCTCCTAAATGTTGCAATTGTACCAGCTTCCACCACTTCCTCTGGCAACTCATTCCATACATGTACTACCCTCTGCATGAAAAAATCGCCCCTTAGGTCTCTTTTATATCTTTCCCATCTCAGCCACAACCTATGTCCTCTAGTCCTGTACTCCCCCACACCAGGAAAAAGACTTTGTCTATTTATCCTATCCAAGCCCCTCATAATTTTGTAAATCTCTATTAGGTCACCCCTCAGTCTCCGGCGCTCCAGGGAAAACAGCCCCAGCCTGTTCAGCCTCTCCTAATAGTTCAAATACTCCAACCCTGGCAACATTCTTGTAGATCTTTTATGAACCCTTTCAAGTTTCACAACATCTTTCTGATAGGAAGGAGATCAGAATTGCATGCAATATTCCAAACATGGCCTAACCAATATCCTGTACAGCTGCAACATGACCTCCCAACTCTGTACTCAATACTCTGATCAATAAAGGGAAGCATACAAAACTTCTTCACTATCCTATCTACCTGTGACTCCACTTTCAAGGAGCAATGAACCTGCACTACAAGGTCTCTTTGTTCAACAACACTCCCTAGGATCTTACCATTAAGAGTATAAGTCCTGCTAAGATTTGTTTCCTAAAATACAGCACTTTGCATTTATCTGAATTAAACTCCATCTGCCACTTCTCCGCCCATTGGCCCATCTGATCAAGATCCTGTTGTAATCTGAGGTAACCTTCACTGTCCACTACACCTCCAATTTTGGTGTCATCTGCAAACTTACTAACTATACCTCTTATGCTCACACCCAAATGGACCCAGCACTAATTCTTGTTGCACTCCACTGGTCACAGGCCTCCGGTCTGAAAAACAACCCTCTACCTCCACTAACCTTGCTAACCAGTCTCCCATGAGGAACCTTGTCGAACGCCTCACTGAATTCCATATAGATCACATCTACCACTCTGTCCTCATCAATCCTCTTTGTTACTTCTTCAAAAACCTCAATCAAGTTTGTGAGACATGATTTCCCATGCACAAAGCCATATTGACTATCCCTAATCAGTCCTTGCCTTTCCAAATACATGTACATCCTGTCCCTCAGGATTCCCTCCAACAACTTGCCCACCACTGACGTCAGGCTCACTGGTCTATAGTTCCCTGGCTTGTCCTTACCACCTTTCTTAAACAGTGGCACCACGTTAGTCAACCTCTAGTCTTCCAGCACCTCACCTGTGACTATCGATGATACAAATATCTCAACAAGAGGCCCAGCAATCACTTCCCTAGTTCCCACAGAGTTCTCGGGTACACCTGATCAGGTCCTGGGGATTTATCCACCTTGTGCGTTTCAAGACAACCAGCACTTCCTCCTCTGTAATATGGACATATTTCAAAATGTCACCATCTATTTCCCTACATTCTATATCTTCCATGTCCTTTTCCACAGTAAATACTGATGCAATGGAGTATGTCCTCCATTTTCTGCAGCTCCACACAAAGGCCACCTTGCGGATCTCTGTGGGGCCCTAATCTCTCCCTAGTTACCCTTTTGTCCTTAATATATTTGTAAAAATCCTTTGGATTCTCCTTAATTCTATTTGCCAATTCCCTTCCATCCCATGTTCGTATACAGCCTTTCATTAAATACATTGATACGACTTCCAGCAATAGTGAATTTCATATTCTCCACATGCTGTGGGTAAAATAGTTTCACTTGAATTCCTTGTTACTGAATTACATTTATGATTCTTAGTTTTGGACAATCCCATAACCCTTTATGTCTAACATGACAAATCTTTTCACAACTTCAATTATTTTAGTTAGATTATTTCTCATATGTCTCTATTCTATGGAAAAGGACCCAACACTGTTCATTCTTTCCTGATAAGTTATAGCCTCTTGGTTCCATTACTATTCTTCCACTTTTTATTTTAAAGAAAGAGTTATAGCAGTTGTGATGTTGGTGTTTCCTTTGGAACTTTTCCCGCCACTCGGAACCTGTACGTATTTGTAGCCTGAGTCCCCTCAGTGCATACTCCTACATCAGCCACTTCCTCACCTGTTCCTCCCTGGCATTGTCTGCAGCCTGAGTCACCTTGAGACTGCACTCCACAACAACTTTGGTAGGTCTCCATTGCATACTCACACCTTCAGCCATTGGCCAAGTCACTCATGACTGTCACTCCCGCCCCGCTCCCCAGTGAATATCGTCTTTCCCAGCATCAACTACAGTCTGAGTCCCCTCGACAATACCACCTTAAGCTATTTCTGAATTCAAGCAATGTCTCCTTGAGACAAAAATGGTGTTTGCATACTGTTCATGGGCAGGAACTCATCCTTGTCACCAGTCTTAATATTGGTGCTTCCTTTGTAACCAGGCATTATATGCCAAATAGACAAATGGTAAATCTGAACATGAACACATTATTGACAATGTTCACACCTCTGCAGCTGGTTCTAGACTAGGCCCAAGCAATGCCCCTAAGGATCACCTGACCAGATCTCAAAAGGACATCACCCCTAACCAGATACATAACAGCGACTACCTTGTTCTACTTTTTATTTAGCAAGTTATGAAGGTATGGGTGATGAGCAATTTGTGAAAGTTTAGAAATTAAAGATTAATTGTCAGGCTATTTTTAAAGTTAAGACATAGAATGGTAAAGTTAGGAATTTTGAAGTTGGGGGAGGGGAATGGTTCCTCAATTAGGGATGAATGGTACACGGTGGATTTGCCAGCAATTCCACATCCTATGAATGAACAGAAGTAGAGCCAGATGTTGTGAGATCATAATTGCACACAGTATATTCTGAACTTGAATTCCAAATATAGATGTTCTTTGGTGAGGTAAATGTACCAATGTAAAGGTCCACCAGCCCCTTCTTTAAGCAATTAGAAATGGACAACAATTGCAAAGCTGACATTCTAGAATTCAGAAGAGAAAATGGCTTTTTTTATTTATGAAAAACTCATCACAATGAAGCTTTTTTGTTGTAGTACAATTAACCCATTGCAATGATCCCAGCTGATGGTATAGAACATAGAACATTACAGTGCAGTACAGGCCCTTTGGCCCTTGCTGTTGTGCCGAACTTTGGAACCAATCTAAAGCCTATCTATCCTACACTACTCCATTTTTATTCATTTGTTTATCCAATAGCCATTTAAGTGCCCATAAAGTTGGTGAGTCTACTATTGTTGCAGGCAGTGTATTCCACACCCCTACTACTCTGAGTAAAGAAACTACCTCTGACATCTGCCCTATATCTATCACCCCTCAACTTAAAACTATGTCCCCTCGGGCTAGCCTTCACCATCCGAGGAAAAAGGCTTTCACTGTCCACCCTATCTAACCCTCCGATTATCTTATATGTCTCAATTAAGTCATCTCTCATTCTTCTTCTCTCTAATGAAAATAATCTCAAGCCCCTCAACCTTTCCTCATAAGACCTTCCCTCCATACCAGGCAACATCCTAGTAAATCTCCTCTGAACCCTTTCCAAAACTTCCACATCCTTTCTATAATGTGGTGATCAGAACTGTATGCAATACTCCAAGTGCGGCTGCACCAGAGTTTTGTACAGCTGCAGGATAACCTCATGGCCACAAACCTCAATCCCTCTACCAATAAAAGCCTTTTTAACAACCCTATCAACCTGGGTGACAAATTTCAGGGATCTATGTACATGGACACAGAAATCTCTCTGCTCATCTACTGTACACTACCAAGAATCTGACCAGTATGCTTTATTCCTGTTGCTCCTTCCTAGGTGAATCACCTCACACGTTTCCGCATTAAACTCCATTTGCTACCTCTCAGCCCAGCTCTGCAGCTTATCTAAGTCCCTCTATAACCTGCAACGTCCTTTAGCACTATCCACAACTCCACCAATCTCAGTGTCATCTGCAAATTTACTAACCCATTCTTCTATGCCCTCATCTAAGTAATTTATAAAAATGACAAACAGCAGTGGCCCCAAAGCAGATCCTTGCCGTATACCACTGGTAACTGAACACTAGTATGAACATTTCCCATCAAATACCACCCTCTGTTTTCGTTTAGCTAACCAATTTCTGATGCAAACCGCTAAATCACCCTCAATCCCATGCCTCCGCATTTTATGGGAGCCCCTATCAAACATCTTTCTGAAATCCATTTACATCATATCAACTGCTTTACCCTCATCCACCTGTTTGGTCACCATCTCAAAGAACTCAAAAAGGTTTGTGAGGCATGATCTACCTTTCACAAAACTGTATTGACTATTCCTAATCAACTTATTCTTCTCTAGATGATTATAAATCCAATCTCTTATAACCCTCTCCTAAAATTTACCCTAAAATCGAAGTAAGGCTCATTGGTTTATAATTGTCAGGGTTGTCTCTACTCCCCCTCTTGAACAAGGGGACAACATTTGCTATCCCCCAGTCTTCTGGTACTATTCCTGTAGACAATGACGATATAAAGATCAAAGGCAAAGGCTCTGCAATCTCCTCCCAGGCTTCCCAGAGAATCCTAGGATAAATCCTATCCGGCCCTGGGACTTATCTACTTTTACACTTTCCAGAATTGCTAACACCTCTTTCTTGTGAACCTCAATCCCGCCTAGTCTAGTTGCCTGTATCTCATTATTCTCCTCACCAACATTGTCTTTTTCCATTGTGAATACTGACAAAAAATAATTCTGACACCCCACACAACTTCCCACTACTGTCATTTACTGACCCTCATCTTATTCTAGTCATCCTTTTATTCCTGATATATCTATAGAAAGCTTTAGTGTTTTCCTCGACTCTATCTACCAATGAATTCTCATGTCCCCTATTGGTTTTTCTTAGCTCTGTCTTTATGTCTTTCCTGACTTGCTTGTAACTCTCAAGTGCCAGAACTGAGCCTTCATGTCTCATCCTAACATAAGCCTTCTTCTTCCTCTTGGCAAGAGACTCAACTTTTTTAGTAAACCATGGCTTCCCCACTCGACCACTTCCTCCCTGTCTGACAGGTACGTACTTATCAAAGACATGCAGTAGCTGTCCCTTGAATAAGCTCCACATCTCAATTGTGCCCATCCACTGCAGTTTTCTTCCCCATCCTATGCATCCTAAATCTTGCCTAATTGCATCATAATCGCCTTCCCTCAACAATAACTCTTGCCCTACAATATATACCTTTCCCTTTCCATCGCTAAAGTAAACATAACCAATTTGTGCTCACTATCACCAAAGTGCTCACCTACTTCCAAATCTAACACCTGGCCAGGTTCATTACCCAGTATCAAATCCAATGTGGCCTCGCCTCTTGTTGGCCTGGTTCCATATTGTGTCAGGAAACCATCTTGTACACATTGGACAAAAATTGATCCATCTAAAGTACTTGAATTATAGTATTTCCAATCAATATTTGGAAAGTTAATGTCCCCCTTAATAAATACCCTGTTACTCTTGCTCCTATCCAGAATTATCTTTGCTATCCTTTCCTTTCCTTCTGGAACTATTCGGAGGCCTATAGAAAACCCCCTACAGGGTGACCTCTCTTTTCCTGGTAATAATGGACAAGTCAGATCTCAGAGTGACTGATTTGATTGACCAATGGGTTTATTTTTGTAGTTCAGTTACAATGGTGATCAGTGATTGAACATATTCACACGAGGCTGTCAATGCTCTTGTAATGAAATAATACAAGTTATTAACAGAAGAAAGGGAAAAAAGCTATCTGATTAAGATAATATAGAAAATCTGAACTTTAACAGTAAAATGAAAGTCAACCTTTCTCCAGCAATATCTGTAACAGTAACTCAATCTCAGTGAAGTTGAGTCATATCTTAACGTTTTATTTTCTTGCTTAAATGACCTCTTTCTAACCCTTATCCTAGAACTGTTGAAGTAACTTAAGACTTCCTTCCAGCTCTAAAGGCCTGGATACATTTTTGCACTCCTCAAAGCCTGGAGATTTCTACAAATTAAACTCTCACACTTTGGAGACTTCGACACACAAACTGCCATTCTGCAAGGATGTCATCTCTTCTCCAGAATTCAACTTATAGGTGTCCCCTGACTATTTGTTTATCAAAGTCATAACTTTATCTACATGTAGCTTACTGAGTTAGTTAACTTACATTGCATGCTTTCTTTGAAAAATGTCTTTAATTCACTGCACAAAATGACTTTCTGACTTTTCATTGGATGAAAACTAACATGTATTTTTCCTCTGCTTTTGAATCCGAATTCCAAAAACATGACAACATACCACAAACTGACATTACACTATGAAAGTATGACTTTATCTTCATATTTATCACTTTACATGCCTGTGATTAAAAAAAACCTCAATCACATGATACACAAATGGTATGTCAATTTGTTATAATTATTGTTTCCCTGGATGATACACAGCCTTTGAACCCAGCCTTCCAGTAGATTGTAGAAACACCCCAACAGACACTTGTTCAACCATAAACTAAACAATGATCAACTTTGTCTTCATAAGGAACCAGAAAAACTCCTTGCTGTTGTACAATTCACTGAATCTTGTATCATTCAAAAATGCCACATGCATAAGTTGGAAGCGACAGCACTGATGTTTTAGTGGTCTGATAATTTCACATGCTGTACAAAAATACAAAATTGACAAGAGAGGAGAGGCCAGCTGCTCCATCAACCTGCCTTCCTCCTCAAGATGTCAGGGGCACCATAACTAGCTACTTCCCACTGCCTTCACAGCTATGCAATTACTTCATAGAGGTTTTCAAAAAACTCTGTAAAAATCAAGGCTTGTAAGGGGAATAATTTTTTTTACCTGCCTGCTCAGGCATTCAAAACCAGTTCATGTGATCATGTGGACCAGGAGTAAATATCTTCCATCTGATGCAACTTCTGATCTAATCAGCAACCAATCCAGTTACCTCATGAAGTAAAAGTCAATACCAATGATTCAGTCTGTAATACATTCTGGAGGTTCACTATCCTCTGGAAAAAGAAGACCCAAATCAGCATCTAGTCTATTCCTACTTTTACACAATTTAATTTTCAAAGCAATATACTTTTACAAAACTATATTGTTAGTGAAAAGTACAGGAAGTACTTCATGTAAGTTTCAAGAATGCACATTCCCATGAGCACAAAGGCACAAAAAGAGGCCGAATGAGGAAATGGCAGACGCACTTTTCATTACATTCTCTCACTGGTGAAGATTTGTGAGGATCATACAATTCCATAGTGGGAACTTCTTTTTATCAAATCTATTCCTTAATATTCCTCAATTATAGATGTTCAGAACAGTACAACATGAGATATTGAACAGATACAGTTGTGCGATTAAGGCAAATCCTCAACCTGCTTTCCAATCTGAGAGTGGGATGACCTCAGCTGGATGGTTGGACTGATTGTTCACAGAAACTCTGCACTAGGAATGCAAATGTTCAACCATCTGTGATTGAGGGAAATACAGTGTGGACATTGGTTTGGGAGAGCAGGAAATGATACTTTTTGAGGAACTCACTGATATGGTTGCACCAATCTATTAACAAACACTCTCATGCCATATGTTCATTGGGATAACCAAAGTGTCAAAAAGTAATAATAAGTCCATTGTATGAGACGAAATGCATTCTATCAGTAATAATTTACTCTTATATCTTATCATACATCACTGCACATCCATGTATCTACACTTATAAGACTTTGTAATACGTCCAACAAATATTTTTTTGACGAGTCTCGCAGATTAGCATGAAAAGAATATTAGGAAAAAAATGGTCATTATAATGTCTTTCAGACCAGGGTAAACAGAAAATGTTTATCTTACTTCTACTTGTTTTTAATTATGAGTTTGTGAACATTGTATCAACTTTAAACTTGTGCTGCAAATTACAACTACATGTTATGTTAATAAAAATTTGTCCACAAAACATGCACAGGTCATGAATCAAAAGGGCAAGCAGCCAACATACATCCAACAATGTCAAAGAAAAAGAGTCATGTATTGACTGATCTTCTAGCACTTCATTTATTTTGGAAGGTCACGTTAAGTTCTGGTCTGTTCCTCAAAGCTGAAACAAATCTCAACAGCATTTGTATCACATCTATTTTATCGAGAAGTTTTTAAATTGAGAGGGGTTTTAATTACAGTCAAGGGTGTGCATTGTGGTTTGCCACATGGCTGGAAAGGATTGAGGCTTCAGATTTCACCTTTAACCAAACATCAGCCCCAATAGCATTGCCTCCACTTCCACAACACTTTACAATTGATTTCCAGAAGATGATTTTCCTTTCAAAACAGATTGGACCAAATGGATTTGTGCAGGTTTTAATTCAAGGCAGCTGTGTATCTGAAGGAAATCACATTTACATCTGGTATGTAAGTATCCTCCTTCATGCAGCAGAAATGAAACCACTCAACAGAACTATCAATCTTTCATTTACTGCTCTGATGAATTTTGAAGACCATTTTATTTAACATGTTATGTTTTGGGAACATGATGACAATATTGGCTTACAGAAGTTACCAAATGGATATTGGAGAGATTTCACACCAAGTATGATACTGACATTGTGGGTCATCCAATCATTGCAGGAACTCCCCTCTGTTCCCTCTTCCTTCACTTCACCCTCTCCCTCATTCATTTTTCTCTACTCCCTGTCTCTCTCCCTTTTCTTTCTATCTCCCTCTGCTCCTTTGCCCTTTCCCCCCCACAAAGTCTCTCATTCCTCTTCTTCTCACTCTCCTCCATCACTCGCTAATCTTCCTCATTCCCAATTTTTTATTTCCCCCCTCTTCCTTTTCCCCTTTCCTCATTTTCTCTCCCACTACCCCCTTGCTGTTCTCTGCCACTCTTCGCTTCAAGTGACTTTTCCATCATATGTTGTTTGCCTAAGTCAACAATTTCATTCCTTTCCCAGCTAAACCCCTTTCCCTCTTGTCTCCCTTTTCCCTCTTCCCCATATACTCAGACTCTCTCTTGATCTCTTTTACCCCTATTTCACTCCTATCTCTCTTCTTTTCCACTCTACCCCGCCACCACCACCACCTCTTTATTGGCCTCAGGGGAGCCAGAATATGATAACATTGGGAAAAATCCCACAGTGTTAAAGCAGTGGGAAGATCTTGCAAGACCTAGCAGTCTCTGAAGTATTCTTAGGGTCTGGACTCATTTGCAATAGAGAATGAACAGTCTCAGAGAAAGGTCCAGATTCTAGAAGCACTGAGAGGCTATCTATATGACCATGATGATTGATAAGGAGATTACACTATAATGGAAAAACCAGAAGTGTGGAAAAACTGCCAGAGTTCCCTGGAGGCAAGGCAACCCAGCAGGAATAGGAGGAATGCAAAGTAATAATTGCATGTATGAACAGATGGACTTGAAAGGTTCATGTGGATGGGAAACATGCTCGAGTTCATGGTGTGTGGGTTTGAGTTCAGCAGTGTGTATGTTAGGTGGACAGTATGTGAAGATACCTGTGGACAGATTGGGACACACCCTGGATAGGTATTTGGTTGATGAGTACTATGTGGCATTGGGCAGGATGGATGAGATCCCTTCAATGCTTGGTAAAAACAATGACTGCCGATGCTGGAAACCAGATTCTGGATCAGTGGTGCTGGAAGAGCACAGCAATTCAGGCAGCATCCGACGAGCAGCAAAATCGACGTTTCGGGCAAAAGCCCTCCCTTCAATGCTTGACCGACAAGGAGAACCCATGGGCTCCAGACAGTTGGAAAAGGAATCAAAGAGCTGGGCACATTTTTTTCCCACACTTTGGACTTTGCATATGGCCCACATGCTTATTAATGACCACTGTACCTACCCAAACTTTATACGTCACCAGACCTGACCTCGTGTTGACCATGCCTATAACCCATGTAGGGCCATTCCCATGGTTCCTATACCAAACTTGGTCTCCTGAAGTAAACTGTCTCTCTTGCTTAATGGAGTTTTGTGGCAACATTGGCGTTCATAATGCCATTTCACCCTGTCCCCCCACCCCCTGGTCCGAGAAGATCTGATTTAACCTGGTGTGGATTCTTGTCCCCATTTGCAACTTTGCTGGAGCTAACCTGGTAGTTGCATGCCAAGTGGTCATATAATCAAAATAGGAACCAGGACACATTGGTATCTAGTGAAGCTGTAGGCTGTTTCTTTCTGGCAGTCTTGACATTTTAAATTACTCTTTCTACAAGACCATTGGATGATGGGTGGTATGGAGCTGTCCTTTTATGTCAAATGCCTTTCAACTTTAGGAAATACTCAAATTCCCTGCGAATGACAGCCCCTTAACTGTGACCATAGTTTCCAGAGTCTGTATATGGCAAAAGATGTGCACAGTTTTTCTATAATTGTCCCTGTCTTTGACAAATGAACTCTATCCACATCCAGCCACTTTGAACGTGTGTCCACAATGACTAAGAGCATTAATCCCATGAAAGGACATGTAGCTGAGTCCGGGGTTTACCTGTCTATTCCCATCATTGTGGAGGGGCTGCTGGCAGCAATATTTGTCCTTGTCGGTCCACTCCAGGCACTACCCCACCAATGCAGCTATGTCTGCATCCAATCCTGGCCACCAGCCATAACCTCTTGCCAGCATATTCATTTTGGAAACCCCTGGATGACCCTGGTGGAGTACAGCCAGTATCTGGCAGCAGCCTTTGCTCGGGACAGTCACGCTTGCTCCCCATAATAAAAGCTGTCCTCTACGGTGATCTGGCCTCGCCAGGTCTAAAAAGGTTTCAATTCTGATTGTGATGACCCTTTGGTTTCCTCCATCACCACCAGCTGATTCAATTTCTCCAGGATCGGATCTTTCTGTGTCTGATATTGTCATTGGTGACTGGACGTGTGTGCACAAAATTTAAAACCATTACGGACCTTTCCAGTGGCAGTTCCACTGGTGGTGTATCTGCCAGTAAGAGGTAACTCAATGCATCTGCACTTGCTACTTGGCCACCCAGATGGTAATTATATGCACTTAGGATTACAGCCCACCATTGAATTGGGCCTGAAGCTAGGGGCATCTTTCCTCTTTAATCAGACTTAGCAAGGGTCTGTAGTCCGTTATTATTATAAATTTACATCTGTAAAGACATTGGTGGAACTTCCTGACTCCCAACATGACCACCTAAACCTTCTCTCTCTATCTGGGAGTATTTACACTCTGCTTTGCCCAATATGCTATTGGACATTCATCTCTATTGGGCCACCTACGAGCTATTACCACCCCAATGCCGTAAGGGGAAGCATCACATGTCAATACCATATCTCCTTGGGAAGTTAGGGTGCCAACACCTTAGAGGATGATAGGTGTTTCTTCACTTCCCTGAAAGCTATGGCTTGGCTACATGCTCATCTCCAAGACTGACCCTTTTTTAAGAGTTGATGCAAAAGTGCCAGGGTAGAGACCAGGTTATGTATGAACTTTCTGTAATAATTCAACAGCCCAAGGAAAGAGCAAGTCTCCGGTACAGGACAACCCCCTGCTAGCTTTGCATATAAATTCTCCATGTGAGGGATTGAGTATTTATCCAGCTACCCATCATTCCCACAAAGGTGAACTGAGTCATTGGACCTCACAATCGGTATGATTGGTGCTGCCCATTCTGAAAGCTGGACTGGTTTGATGATTCCTTTGTTTTCTAGCTTTCTGATTTCTGCCTCTACTTTTGCCCATAAGGTAAATGGCACTGGGCAGGCCTTGCAGAATCGTGGAATTGCTCCAACATGCAAGGTGGCCTTGGATCCTTCGATAGTTCCTCGACCTTCTGAAAAACTTCTAAACACTTAATTTGGACTTCACTCCGAAGGCAGTCATTTTCTAATTGAAAAATGTTGAGCCCATCAAGGTGAATCGTTCTCAAATAATTTCGCTCCATCAAACTTGGGCCTGAGGCTTTTACTACAGTCAATGGCAACTGAACCAGCTGCTTCTCAAAAGAGTCTGGAACCAAAGTTGTATTCTTAATCTGTTAAGGTTCCCCATTATAGGTTCGCAATTTAGCCGAGGTCTTGCGCAAACTTAAGGGTTGGTGTCCAGAGCAAATTTTGTTAAAGTCTGTTTCTGCAATCACTGAAACGGTTGCGGCAATATCGACTTTCATTAGAACCAGGTGACCATTCAACCAGCCATTTATTTTGATTGGTTCTGATTTGGATATTGCTAAGCAATTTGACTGTTTCAAACCAGATGTAGGTAGACTTTCCAGGGTGTGCACTCTCCTGGATACTGGCCTATTAGTTGTCTTACCCAATTTAGCACTAGTGGGACTCTTTTGCTGTCTTGAGTCTGCATACCAACAGCAACTATAATGGCTTGCTGGCCCGGATCCTGAAGAAAATTTTAAATATTTGGATGAGGTTTGGCTTTGGTTTGGGGCTTTGTTGCAGGTTGACTGAGAGTCCCTCTGTTCAGGATATGTCAATTGCCTTCACTCAAGTGGCGTTCCCTAAGCTCAGTCAGACTGGCGAAGGAGATCACTTCCATTGGAAATACCCTGAAATTCATATGCTTAACTTGCTTCATTTTCCAACGGTAAAACCTGTTTGAATTCCAGTTAGGCTTCAGCTAACAGGTACTTTTGCATGGTTACATCATTATACTCACATATCAAATTCTGTCTTAACATCTCATTAAGGGTTAAACCAAAGTCACATACCTCTGCCAGTCAATTTAATGCCTCTTGTTCTCAAATTGCTGAGTAAAACAGATAGTATTTAAGAATTAGAGGAGGCTTGGGGTTGTAATATTTCTTAACTACATCCATCAACTCTAAAAAGGTTTTAGTGTCTGGTTCCTCAGGGAAAGTTAGGTTTCTAATAAACAAAAAAGCTATGGTTCCACAAGCTGCCATGAGAATTACTTGTTGCTTTTCATCTGCCTCAGTGTCATTTGTCTGGAACAAATAACACATTCTTTCCACATACTGGGCCCAGTCTTCAATGGCAGGATCGAATTAGTCAAGCTTCCTAAATAACTGCATGATGCCAGAAATGCTTAGCTCAACATTGGTTGTAAGTGAATTTTATCAGGAGCGTGCTTTTCTCTCATTGCCACTGAAGTAACTCCACAGAGGCCACTATCCCATCACAAAGTCAGCCTTTATTTACATGTGGAAGGTCCTTGACACTGATCCAGCTTCCTCAGAGCCAGATCTCAGAGTGGCACTCTGAGTGAACCTCTGACACTCCTGTTTATACCTGTTAGCCTAGGCTCCCTGATTGGACCAGAATAACAGCCCCAATCAGGGAACTCATATTCTATGAGGTTTACATGGATGACCTCATTACAATCACTACACCATACTTTCTGGCTCTGCAGTCTCGTTCGCATCTACAAGCGTTCAGCTACTTGGGAGCCAATCACATAGTTGTCAGCAGGCAGAAGGCCTTGTTATCGACAGCTGGCCATCACTTTGTAATCTATCAACTACTTGTTGCTGCTGCATTTCATTTTGCACAAACTCTCTGGGGCCAGTTCGTCTGCATTGAAGCAGTGCCACTGGTTGAACAAATAACTGCATGAACAGCATTTATAATAAAGCTGGCATCTTGATTTTAAAAAGTACAACAATCCCTTCCACGATTCTTGGTTTTTAAATGGTTGTGTACCCATTTCAGCTCACAATCAAAAATACTCGCAAATAAAACAATATAGTCTTGATACTATGCATATGTAAATTTATAATGGAAATGCAGGATGTCTGATGTTAAAAAAGAATTGAATCATTGTCTGACAATCCCTTATCCTTTAAGACCACTTTACTTGAAAACCGGAAAGTGGATACGTGCGTGTTCATGTGTATGTTAAATGAAGATTAATCATTATGCTATTGTTTGAAATGTATATGGCATCTTAGCCAATGATTATTTCAATCTAAAGTAGTGTCTCACATTTCCCTCTCCTAAATGTAGTTTCAGACATCACGGAATGCAGTCCTTCCTCTCAGATTGATCTGATTGCAGTTCATTTTCTTCTCAATGGCAAATTCTCCAAATCATCTTTGAAAAATGATTAGACATGGAATAAGGTGGGTGGGAAGATGTTTTCGAAAAACAAATACCAGCATAGACCATGATTTTCTGGCTGTAAATTCTACTTTATGTGGAACCTCATACAAACAGAAGCTCAACAATTGTCCACGGGTTGGAATTTACTGTCATGAAAACATGTCTTGTTTTCTGCAATGTTGTACAAACATAGCAAGAAGAGATATTAATCCTAAGAACAGGAACATATTGCTGGAGAAAAGGAAGAAAAAGAGCCATGTCATTTTGATTAACAGTTCCAAGAAGGAAATTTTACAGACTCTCAAGTAGACTGTAAAGGTATTTCTTGACAATAAAGACTGCTGCAAAATTCTATGTTTTATGACTGAGGAGGCACACACCTATTCCTTTCTAAATTCCACTCCTGATCTGGTCACAGCAAATTTAAAATTTAATGAGATTGATGATAATGGCTAATTATATAGGTCTCAATTGTATCTGGTTTAGTATTAGAGACAACTTAGCAAATTGTTTTTCATTTAAAAATATTCAAGTAAACATAAAAAGATTATTGACAAAAAAGGTTGTGCAAAGATAGATGCGTCTTATCGTTTAACATCTTGAACTTTGCCTAAGGCTAACATAGGTAATAAATAAACTGTAGTCAAAAACCCCACATCAAACTGTAATTGTGATTTAAGTGGATCCCATGAATTTTGTTCAGTTCCAAACATTCATGGCAATGCTGGTCAGTTAATTTCATTAAAACTCTAGGGAGAGATCAAGACGCCTCAAAGATCAGCAAGGCAGCCTTTGTGTGGATCCACAGGAGACGGGGGAGATACTAAGCAAGTATTTTGCATGTATTTACTGTGGGAAAGGATATGGAAGATATAGAATGCGGTGACATCTTGAAAAATGTCCATACTACAGAGGAGGGTGTGCTGGATGTCTTGAAATGCATAAAAGTGGATAAATCACCAGGACCTGATCAGGTGTATCCTAGAACTCTGTGGGAAGCTAGAGAAGTGATTGCTGGGCCTCTTACGGAGTTATTTGTATCATTGATAGTCACAGGTCAGGTGCCGGAAGACTGGAGGTTGGCTAACGTGGTGCCACTGTTTCAGAAAGGTGGTAAGGACAAGCCAGGGAACTATAGACCAGTGAGCCTGACGTCAGTGGTGGGCAAGTTGTTGGAGGGAATCCTGAGGACAGGATGTACATGTATTTGGAAAGGCAAGGACTGATTAGGGATAGTCAATATGGCTTTGTGCATGGGAAATCATGTCTCACAAACTTGATTGAGGTTTTTGAAGAAGTAACAAAGAGGATTGATGAGGACAGAGCGGTAGATGTGATCTATATGGAATTCAGTGAGGCGTTCGACAAGGTTCCCCATGGGAGACTGGTTAGCAAGGTTATATCTCATGGAATACAAGGAGATCCAGCCATTTGGATACAGAACTGACTCAAAGGTAGTGGTGGTAGAGGGTTGTTTTTCAGACTGGAGGCCTGTGACCAGTGGAGTGCAACAAGAATTAGTGCTGGGTCCATTTGGGTGTGAGCATAAGAGGTATAGTTAGTAAGTTTGCAGATGACACCAAAATTGGAGGTGTAGTGGTCAGTGAAGAAGGTTACCTTGGATTACAACAGGCTCTTGATCAGATGTGCTGAGGAGTGGTAGATGGGCTGAGGAGTGGTAGATGGGCTGAGGAGTGGCAGATGGAGTTTAATTTAAATAGATGTGAGGTGCTGCATTTGGGAAAGCAAATTTTAGCAGGACTTATACACTTAATGGTAAGGTCCTGCGGAGTGTTGCTGAAAAAAGACACCGAGGAGAGCAGGTTCATAGCTCCTTGAAAGTGGAGTCACAGGTAGATAGGATAGTGAAGAAGGCGTTTAGTATGCTTTCCTTTGTTGTTCAGAGCACTGAGTACAAGAGTTGGGAGGTCATGTTGAGGCTGTACAGGACATTGGTTAGGCTATGTTTGGAATATTGTGTGCAACTCTGGTCTCATTCATATCGAAACGATGTTGTGAAACTTGAAAGGGTTCAGAAAAGATTTACAAGGTTGTTGCCAGGGTTGGAGGATTTGAGCTACGGGTGGAGGTTGAATAGGCTAGGGCTGTTGTCACTGGAGCGTCGGGGGCTGAGGGGTGACCTAATAGAGGTTTATAAAAGGGCGGCACGGTAGCTCAGTGGTTAGCACTGCTGCCTCACAGCACCAGGGTCCTGGGCTCAATTCCCGCCTCAGGTGACTATTTGTGTGGAGTTTGCACATTCTCCCCATGTATGCATGGGTTTCCTCCAGGTGGGCCAGTTTCCTCCCACAATCCAAAGATGTGTAGGCTAGGTTAATTGGCTAAGCTAAATTGCCCATAGTGTTAGGTGCATTAGTCAGAGGGAAATGGGTCTACGTGGGTTACCCTTCAAAGGTTCAGTGTGGACCTGTTGGGCTGAAGGGCCTGTCTCCATACTGTCGGGGAATCTAATTTAAAATCATGAGGGGTCTGGATAGGGTAAATGGACAAGGCCTTTTCCTTGGGGTGGGGGAGTCCAGAACTAGAGGACATAGGTTTAGGATGAGAGGGGAAAGATAGAAAAGTGATCTAAGGGCAACTTATTCATGCAGAGGATGGTGCATGTGTAGAATGGGCTGCCAGAGGAAGTGGTGGAGATTCGAACATTTAAAAGGCTTCTGGATGGGTATATGAATAGGAAGGGTTTGGAGGGATATGTGCCAGGTGCTGGCAGGTGGGACTAAACTGGGTTGGGATATCTGGTCGACATGGATGAGTTGAACTGAAGGGTCTGTTTCTGTGCTGTACATTTCTATGACTCTAAGAGATTATAATTGTGCTCTTTTGTTAATTTGGCTTTGAAACACCTAAAAGTCATTCCAACGTGGACAGCCTCAACAAATGGTGTTATTTCCTGCATGAATCCCTCCTCCTTCTCAGCCTGTCTTCAGCCTTTTTTAGTATCCCCTGAATAGTTTTGAGTGATCAATTGACTGTGTTGCGACAAGCTCTGCACCTATTGCTAAGCAGAACCTAATGTAGCAACCAATAGTGGAATTCAACTACCTATTTTTGCTAATTAACATGTTCTGAGATGTTATTATCACACCTCTGGAGCAGGTGGGGCTTGAACTCAAGTCTTCCAGTCAAGGGGTAGGGACATTACTATTGTACCACAACACAGCCTCTTGGTATGAACACTTTGGAGTTGTTTGTTCTGTGGATGTCACAATAGTCCCCAATTGTTCACTCCTAAAGCATAAAATGCATACAGAAAGAAAAGAAGTTCATCACATATGATACCTCTGCATGACATAATACAGAGCTGAAGTGGGTACTGCAGATGCTGGAGATTAGAGTCAAAATTAGAGTGGTATTGGGAAAGCACAGCAGATCAGGCAGCATCCGAGGAGCAGGAAAAATCAACATTTCAGACAAAAGCCCTTTAGCAGGAATCATGATGTTATACAGTACTGTTGCGTTTAATTCTGTTCAGAATTGTCAACCAAATAAAGAGGTTGTCTGTGCAGAAGCACATAAGAAAGTACAGAAACATTGCACCATCATTTTTGTTTTATTATTTAATTATGGGTTGAGGGCAAAACAGTTAAAGCCTACATGTACTACTTATCTTTACCAGCATGTCAGACAGCAATTGTATTCACATGTCATTGTAGGAGCTGCAAAAATCCTCATCAACATCAATCTTGGAACTTCTTGTTGTCATGCATATAACTGAGAGGAATCTATAATTCTATAAGCTATTGTCAGAATACCTTTTGCATATGGCTGGGGTGAAGATAGCACATTCTGAGCAGAACTTCATTCTTCCCTCTAGCAGGCTATTGGAGGAGGGGAAGGGAGTCATTGAGCTGGGAGGGAATGTGGGAGGCAGGGTGTTCACCCTTCCTGACTTCTTACCCCATTAAATCAAGGAAAGGGGTGATTGAGGATAGCCTTCCTGCCAGAAAGTCAATTGATGCCTTGTCTCATCACAACATTGCTGGCATTATACAGGTAGCAGTGCAGCAAAGGGGTATATACCATGACAACGGACCTTAAAAGCTGTTGGCTTATTTGCAGACTTGGCTAGGGAGATTGCTGGTGTCTCTTATTGGTAGCATGTGCCAATGAAGGGTACCCTTAGTAGCAAGGGCTGAAAAGACTCCTCCAGTCTTCTACAAATCCTCCCTTCCCACACCTCCTCCCTCCTTCACTGAGCTGTCTGTTGGCTACTGGGACTAAAGAGCTGCCAGTTGTCTGATTGGCTGAGTGCACATGTCAAGTGAATGATAAAACTCAGCTATATTGGGCCCAACAAGACAAACAGGAGCTGATTGCTACCAGTTCTGTGGATACCAGTTGGTTGCTAAAGACCATCGTGGACTGTCAAGGTCATGATTCCAGAATTTGGTTTATGTTGTAGCAACAAACTGCAGCCTGTACTTGGCTCCTTTGTGTTTATTTTTGCTGACTGTGAATAAACTCATCAAATGCTTGTCTGTATGTAATGCTCGGGACAGAGTATCAGTGACACACAGAAGGTGTTTAGATCGGGTTTAGTTAAGACAAATTGTGTGTTGGGTGTGTAGTTAAACAACAACTTGAGTGAGAGAATGAATTTTCAAGTGCGTGGGTGAGTCAGTCGGCCTGTTATATACAATGGACAGCATGGCTTTATGTCTGCTATGTCACTACATTGCCAATGAGGGGTTCAGCCAGATTGCCAACATTTGTTTGAGTGTACAGTGGCCTCTCAAACATTGCACAGAGAAAAAGGATGTCGGACTTTTGGCGCATATCCATTGAGCGATGGGTTTTTCTAGGAATGGTGCATAGTAAGGTGGGGATAGAATCACCTGTGAAAGAGACCATAGGGAATAGTAGGTAGTTAGTGAGCCACATTTGGTAAAATATGATGAGAAATCTCACTGGGCCTCGCAATGAGAATCACTCCAAAACACTCGCACTAGGCCCAAATATGTAAAAGTTAGCCCTTTAATGGTCTAGAGACCTGCTTGTGAAAGTTTGAATAAGGATTATCTCACAATTATTTTGGAACAGATATTAATGGACCTCCTAAGCCAATTGTTTCAGTTTGCTCCTATGTACAGGAGAACAAGTGCATTCACAGTTAACGATACTATTAGAACGCAGTTACTAATAATATTTCAGTAACAGAACTTGCAGCAAAAAAGAACTCTTCAAAATAATGTCAACAGCAAAGCAGGTGAAAATGGTTGTACAAAGTTATTACAATAAGGAGACAACATATATAGTGGTGAGAAGATGCCATGGATTGAGCTAAATGCATTAAATCCTTCTTCATTTAAAGGTGGCATGAAGTCAAGAAAGAGATGAAAGGTTCACTGAAACTACATAAAGTGGAGGAGGACTCATATCCTGGTGGGGAGATTTGCTAGCTCTTGGGACCTTTCACACTACTAAGAAAGGTTTGGGTTTAGGAGGGTGGGGGATGGGGTTGGGAGGGTTGTTGGTGGTGGAGGTGGGAGAATCTTAAGTAGTAGTGAGAATACAGAGACAGATAAGAATGGTCCTGAAGTTAAAGAGAGCAAGTTAATTAGAAAAGGCAGGCAAAAGCATGTTAAATCTGAAGAATAAAACTGCATTTATGTCAATGCAAGGGGTCTTACAGGTAAGGCAGATGAATTTAGGGCATGCATGGGTACATGGGACTGGGACACCATAGCTATTACAAAAACATGACTGAACAAGGGACAGGCCTGGAAGCTCAATGTTCTGGTATTTAGATGTTACAGGAAGGATAGAAAGAAGGCAAGAGAAGAGGGGGAGTGGTGCTTTTGATTGGGGAAAACATTACTGCTGTGCTTACAAAGGATATTTCAGAGGGAACTGTACTTTTGTGCTTACAAAGGATATTTCAGAGGGAATTGTCCAGTGAAGCTATGGATGGAACTCAGAAATAAGAAGGGAATGATCATCTTGATGGGATTGAACTATAGGCCCTCAATAGTCAGTGGGAAGCTGAGGAGCAAATATGTAGAGAAATCGCAGATCTACCATATATACTCATGTAAAAGTCAAATTTTTAAGGCTAAATTTATGGGGTCAAATTTTACATGGATGCTGGGACTGTAATTCAGCTACAGTCCAAAATACCATATCATTAGCAGAAACCCAATTGATCTCTAACCCAATAAAGATTAAAACAAAGAATTACAGTAGTTATCAGATAAAGACAATAGAAACAAATTTCAAAACCTCATCATCGTATATGACTGTGTTCCATGAGTGCTGCAGGGGAATTGAGCTCAGCTGAGCTGCACACAAAGGGAGTTTGTCACCTGACTCTGACCTGACGTGTCTTAAACGTTTGCGTGAAGTTGCTGTGAATTGTAGATCAAAACACATAATAGCACGACAAAAATTCATTTCCTCATCATAACATTCATGTACAGGACAATATCTTGACTCACAGATGTTGATCTGTTGTCTGTGAAGAACTATGGTCAATTTTTACACGCGATATATAGAAAATTCCAGATCCTTTGGTCAAAAATAGGGGAGAAATGAGATTGATTTTTACTTGAGTAAATACATTATGTAAGAACATAGGATTTTAATAGTAGAGGATTTTAACTTTCCAAACATAGACTGAAATTTCCATTGAGTTAAGGGCTTGGATGGGCTTGAATTTGTTAAATGTATTCAAGAAAATTTTCTTTATCAGAGAAGGAGCAAAACTTGACATGCTTTTGGGATATGAGCCAGGTGAGGTGATTAGAGAGTTAGTGGGGGAACACTAGTGATCATAATTCTATTAGTTTTAAAATAATTACGGAAAAGAATATGCCTTGTATAAAAGTTAAAGTTCTTAATTAGTCCGTAGCAAATTATGACAAATGAGACAGGAACTTTCAAAAGTTGATTGGTGTACTTTGGTCACAGGTAAAGGGAGGACTGGCAAGTGCGGGGCTTTCAAAAGTGAAATAACAAGAGTTCAAAGCATTATGTTTCCATTAGAATGAAGGGTAAGGCTGGTAAGAATAAGAAACAATGGATGAATAAAGAAATTGAACCTCTGGTCAAAATTAAGAAGGAGCCAAATGTTAGGTATAGACAATTTGGGATTGAATTGCCAGTTGCATTGAGAAGACATGAGAATATATTATTCAATGAAGATTCAAGGGCACTGTTTATCATCACACCCAAGAAGATGACTGAGTATGCAAAGAAAGTTGGTATCTACAGTATTGTATTAACTCTCCTTCTTGACTGCTACAGAGCATCAGTGAAGGCTGTGGATAATTAATGCAATGTTGAGTGACTGGTTCAAATGTCGAGAGCTTATGACACATGTGTTCCAGAGGTTATTAGTTTATAGTACATAAGAAACAGATATATCCCTGAGCAAATCAGTGCTCCTGATTTGCACTGAAACTGAACACAGTATGTCATAATAGCTCACCTCATGGCAAAAAGGAAAACCAGTCTACGATGAATTGCAGCCAGAATGGTGACTATAGCCAGATGAAAGACTTGTTAAATGGAAAACCATTGAGCTGGTAATAGTATGTTAATGTGTAGGGACCAGCAGAGACTAGGTGGTATATTAAAGAGTAAAGCAGGGAGATAAATTAGACTAGTATATTGAAAGTTAGCGGAAGTGAGGAAAGCAGAATTTGTCTTTGCAGTAGATTTTGTTTGTCTCCCCATCTATTTTCAAACAGTTTCTGAAATGTATATTTGTCACAATTAATATTATCACTTTATTTTTTATTAAGTACCATGCCTTAGACAATTTATATGCAACTGAGACCATTATGTAGACAGGTAATGGACATTACAACAAGTAGCATAGATGCTGAGGCTGAATGGTCTAAGTTGATAATAAGGGTTGGTGCAATCGTATTGGTCTAAAATAGGAGCGTTCTTGTAGAATTAAATGTTGGGACTCTTTCTCCTAGCAGGGGGAGTGCAGATACGTTTTGGACAGAGATGGGGATCAGACTGAATGGGACGTTAAAGGGCAGAAGGTGAAATACAAGATAGTACAATTAGACCATGAGACTATTAAACACGGAAGGTGAGCAGGGTAGTGCCAATGGACCGTGGAGTGGCAGATAAAGTTTAACCTAGATAAATGTGTGGTATTGTAATTTGGTACAATGTGAGAGAACAGTTAATGGTAGGGCCCTGGGGAGTGCTGTCAAACAGGGAGACCTAGGAGTGTAGGTACATAGTTTCTTGAAATTTTCATCACAGGTAGACAAAGTGGTGAGGAAGATATTTGGCATGCTTGCTTTCATTGCTCAAATCATTGAGTACAGGGGTTGGGGTATCATGTTGAGGGTGTACAGGACAATGGTCAGGCCAATTTTGGAGTACTGTGTACAGTTCTGGTTGCCCTGATAATATTAAGAATATTATTAAACTAGAGAGAGTGTAGAAAAGATTTACAAGGATGCTACTGCAAGGTTTGACTTATTAGGAGAGGCTGGATAAACTGGGGCATTTTTCATTGGAGCATAGGAGTTTGAGGGATGACCTTATACATGTTTATAACATTGTGAGAGGCATAGACAAGGTGAATAGCAAAGATCTTGTCCCTAAGGAGGGAGAGTTCAAAACTAGAGCGCATATTTTTAAAGTCAGAGGAGAAAGATTTAAAAGGGACCTGAGAGGCACCTTTTTCACAGGGGGGATGATTCATATGTGGAATAAACTCCAGAAGAAGTGATAGATGCAGGTACAGTTACAACAATTAAAAGATGTTTAGACACGTACATGAATAGGAAGGGTTTGGAGGGATTTAGGCCAAATGCAGGCAAGAGTGATTAGTTTAGTTTGGGAAGCTTGATTTGGCATAGACAAGTTGGACCAAAAGGTCAGTTTTCGTGCTATATCATCATATGACTCTATGACTTTATTGATTATTAAGTTGCAACTGTAGTAATGTCCTATAGTTGACCTGGTCTTTCCAAGAGAAATGAATGTTGTTGGTAATTATTTGAATATGGTTAGATCTTCTGCAAGTGAGTTGTATTGTTCTTGTTTTTGCTCATGAGGTCTTGACAAAGGCTGTAGTAACTTATGGATTTGTCTGGCCAACTTTTACATTGGGTGAAAAGCTGCCAGTGTTTGAAACTGTGTATGAATGCCATAACAACTTAACTATTTTCCAATTGAGTTCATTGGTCCTCATGATTATAGCTGTACTTTTTCCCACTACTCATTAACAGTTGGTGGAAATTGTAAATTAACAGTAATTCAAAAAAAGGTGGAATTACTCAAAATTTATTTTTTCCACTCAAGTCTCCCAAAACTCATTAACAGAAAAATGTAGGGTTGAAGCTCCACTAGTTATAGAATCATACACCATAGAAGGAGGCTATTCATCCCATGTGTCTTTACCAGCTCTGTGAAAATGTTCCAATTGGTCTCACTTCCTGCGCACTTTAAGCATGGCCCTGCAATAATCAGATCTCTGTCAAAATCATTTATGGAAACTGAAATTTATTCTACCAGTTTGTAACAAATTCATAACAGTCCTTTGATCAAAATTTATTCTACCAGTTTGTAACAGATTCATAACAGTCCTCATCATCTCTCTGGTTGACTTGCCAAATATCTTAAATTGTTGTTTTCTGGCTACTTACTGTGCCAATGGAAACAGTTTCACCTTATCTACTGTATCAAAATCCCTCATAATTTTGACTTGAGTGTTAATTAAGTTCCCTTACATCATCAAACTGAGTAACTTAAATTACAAAAACCTCAACCCCTAACAAAAAAAGTTTTTATTAACATTCAGTTATAGACAAAATGAAGCAGAATTCTACTTTCATAAGTGTTAGAGCAGTTTTAACAGCAGCAGGACAGTATTTGAAAAGATTCTGTTCAAATATGAATGTGGTGCCTTTTCTCCTTGTTTACTTACTGTCATTGGAAAGCCATGCTATTGAATGGAATTAACATTGACAGCAGGAAATGAATCATTTGACTTTTGGAGCGATTGGTGACCAATTTCCAAGGAGCAAAGTGGTTGATTGGTTGTTGCAAACACATAAGTCTTGCTTTGGGAATCATGAGTTTCGTATTAAAGTAAGCACATTTGTTAAAAGGAAATGGAATATTATAGACTTTAGAAACTTAATTATCTACAACAAAGGGGGTTTCTAAATGCCAGGACTAAAGGCGCCCAATAAACAAAGAATACTTTTCAAAATGAAAAGAGATACAGAGAGTTGTGAAAATCAGACTGGAATAATTTGTAAAGACCTGCAGCAATTCTAGCAAGGAATAAAACAAAACAGCTGTACTTCTAAGTGTCAATAAAGAAGAATGCACAAATTAAAGTCAAAGGTTTCTGTTATTTTTCACTGACTAACCAAATGAAATGTTGGAAAATTATAGCCTAATGTTTTTTTAATTGCATAATTTACTTGGTATTACATAGGGTTTACATTGCAGCACAGGAACAGGCCAATAAGTGCCTCTAATCTTTGCCAGTTTATGCTCCTCCTGACCTTCCTCTCACTTTATTTCATTCTTCCCAAAGTATTAGCATATTCTTTTTTCATACAGTTCACAGCAAACAAAATCGAGTACCACAGAGCAACTTAAATTGAGTTTGCAGAAGTGGGATGTTGCAAAATTAGAATTAAAGAAATGATGGGGATACCTAGCAGTCAGATGCTCCGCATAGCCCTTGTAATGATATCTATAAAATAATGAAGTGTTTTGGTGGTGCTCACACAGTAAATAATTTTTGATTTGTGGATGAGCACTGAATTAGGTGGCTATAAATAAAAAACAGACATAAATAAATCCAGTGGGGAATTCAGGAGAAATGTCTTTACACAGAAAGCATTGAGAATGTGGGACTCGCTATCACGCGGGTTTGAGGTAAATAGCACAGAATTTAGTGAAAATTTAGTTAAGATTAGAAGCCAAAATGTCCCTAGTCTAATGGAAGTAGAAAGTTAGGAGACTTCATTAAGTCTGCAGAAAAGCTGGGAGATTGAGACCAAGTGGAAATCATCCCAGGACAAAAATGTGAAAGAAATGTGAACCAATATTATAGCTGCAAGCAGCAATGATCATCCAGAAGAATATTTCTAAAGAAAGGGATTCAAATTGTAAAGCAATAAATGGTGAGAGTTATATAACAAAATGATGATTGAAGTAGACATAATTTATTAAAGCTCCAGGTGGTGTGGTTTTTATTCAGGAAAGCCAGGAACAAAATGGGGCCATTACTGAGGCCACCAACAATGTGGTCCATCCAGTTAAACCATGAAAAAGACAGAAATCTTACTTTTTAGCTGACAGAAAGCAGAAATCCTCCATTTGGGCCATAAAGCATGGCAATTTTCTTCAGTACAGCAATAAAGAACAGCTGCATAACTATTATTGCCTTTTAACAAGAAAAATAAGTAATCATGGCAGGAGAACATGGCATCAGAAATAATATTGCAAGAAAGATTTAAGTTCAAAGATGGGAAAAATAGAGTACTAAATTGGTTACCTTGCATAAGACATTTTTTATGATGTACAACAGTTTCGAAATATTTACTAAATCAGAGGCTGAACAGATAAACACATTTCTATATTCAGTTGGGAGTATACTTCATGATGTTATAGCTTACACTGGTGTAAAATAAGCAAAATATTATTTTGAAGAAATACTGAAAGCCTTTGATGACTACTAAGAACTAATAAAATTAATGAAACAGTATGATTCAATAGAAGAACTCAGCATTCAGGGGACTCCAAAGACAATTTCATTAATGATCTGTACAGATCAATGGCAAATTGTGATTATGTTGATTTAAAGTAAGTAATCATAAGATTCACATCACTGTCTAATTGCACATGAATCTTTGTTGAATTTATTTACATCTAATATAGTCAATAGATTTGATTCTAAAGAAAGCCATTCAAAAGGTGAGTGAAGCAGAAGTTTAGAAGAGCATAGATAAATTCTAAGAGGAGAAGGAGATCAGAAGAATCCATTCATTTCTTAAGATGCAAACCAAAAAAGACTCATGTGAAAAAACTAATAAAAAGGTTAGGATGTGTACCACTAAAAGCCCTTGTCAGCACTGTGTTACAAAGAAGCCTCACAGATACAGCCAGTGCCCAGGTATTAAAAGGGAATGTTTTTCTGTCACACAGTCACTTTCACAAAATTTGCTGAAGTTGGACATCGTCTCAGAAAATCTACACACAGAAAGAGATTAATGAAGTAGAATAATACAATAGCAACAAAATCTATACTATTCCTAGGGGAAATAAATGATCTAGTCCTTATATAGACCTGACATTTTGACAAGTTGATATTTTTGCAAATGCTCATAGAGTTGAGGTGAACACCGACACAGATATTACTATGTTGTCAGATAATGTGCCTTGGGCGAGAAATCTAAACAAAGCTTGGCAGTTAGCAGTCAATCATCATTAACTGCTGCATTCTCTGCAACACCTCTACTGATTAGAATCCACTGGTGAACAAATTAGCACACTCCTCTCATTAGTGTAAATGTTAGTTTTCCCTTTTATTGGTATACTTACAAATTGTTCTGATAGGGGCAAGAACTAATGTTACAGCAAAACACAGCTTTTAAAGCAATGCTCAATTGTAAACATGTATATTAATATTGGAGAAACGCTTAGGGAAGATGTAGAAGGTGTAAATGTCTAAAAATATTAATATGGAAGACTACCTTAAACACAACCCATTATGATAATACTGTACAAATTAATGGGCAGAAAGGCTGAGGGTCTTGAAAGGGTAAAACAATGTATTCCTCATAGATTTTTAAAATTAATTTATAGGATATAGGCATTCCCGACTAGGCTAGAATTTGGAGAAGATGGTGGCAAGATGTATTCTTAAAACACTGCAGTCCTTAGGGCATAGGGTTACCTACAATGCTGTTCAGAAGGGAGTTCCAGGATCCAGAAACAACAAAGGAATAATGATAAAGGTCTACTCAGGATGGCATGTACTTTAGAGCAGAACTTGCAGGAGGTGATAGTCTCAATCATCTGCTGCCATTGACCTTCTAGGTCTTAGACGTCATTGGTTTGGAAAATCTTGCATCTTGTGAATAATACACAGTGCTGGCACTGTGCAAATGTTGAAAGTGGTGCCAAACAAGTGGGCTTTTTTGTCTTGGATATTATTGAGTTTCTTGAGTACTGTTGGAGTGGCACCCATCCTGGCAAGTGGACAGCATTTCATCAAATTCCTAAATTCTGTCTTGTAAATGTAAATGTGCATTAGCAAGATAGCAGGTGAGTTACTCGCCACAAAATTTTTCTGACCTGCTCTTGTAACACAATACTTTGATGGCTAATTCAGTTCAGTTTCTTGACGATTCTAATTCCCAGAGTACTGATAGTTAGGGATTCAGTAATGACAATGCCTTTGAATGTCAAGGGGCAATGATTAGATGCTCCCTTGTCTTTTTAGCAATCTATAATATTTCCATTTATCAAATAAATGTGAACTGTACCAAGTTGCTAGCATGCACTAAACTACTTCTTGTTCAATATTAAATCCTTTACTTTTTTTTGGAGATTGGGGTGCCTTAACAATTGAATTTTCATCATTACTTTGTAATACAAAATTTAATTTAAGAGCTATTACAGCAGTAATTAACTTGCCAAAATTCTACCATGGGAAAACAAATAGGAAGAAATATGAGAAACACAGATATCACAATGTGCATTGAACCATTGTCAAAAGTT
This sequence comes from Chiloscyllium plagiosum, assembly GCF_037043375.1. Classification (NCBI taxonomy): domain Eukaryota; kingdom Metazoa; phylum Chordata; class Chondrichthyes; order Orectolobiformes; family Hemiscylliidae; genus Chiloscyllium; species Chiloscyllium plagiosum. The sequence continues at coordinate 29,424,870 of NW_028270140.1, forward strand.
TATTGTATGCCAAAAATACCCGAATAACAGTGGAAGTAAGAATTATTTGTTCCTAGAAAGAATGCCAAACTATTGCCAGTTGAAAGTGGGCAGTGAGACAATGATCATTCAATGTCATGATTGGCTATTCCATGGCCATTGGTCAAAAAGGTTCAGAAAATTCATTGGAATAGAGAAAATAATTTGCCCCTAGAAATACGTTATAACAATAAGTGCCAGGTTCAAGGGGAGTTCTCAGCGTGTGGTTCTGAGAATGCAGTCCTTATCAGGTGGTCCTTAGGGAGCTGTCTTCTCCAAATGGAAGATGGACCAGAAGAAGAGGAGAACAATCCCTAACACCTCAAAACAGCAGAATGCTGCCTGCACAACTTTAACAAGACAAATACACTCAGTGCCAACAGTCTATATACACTGTGGGATCTGTGAACCATCCTCAGCTGTCATGGCTATATACTTTCTTTATCTAATTATTTGATATATTATACCTAAACTGCTCTTTCTTAAAAAACTCAATAAACTATCAAAAAAACTTGCTTACAAATCGTCGACAGGCTAGTTTGTAATGTGATCACAAATCTGCCAAATCAACAGGCTAGATCAATAAATTGTTTACCACTCTAAACCCAGCAGGCTGTGTAGAACCCTATTTTAAAAGGATTCTGGCAGCAAACATAACTTATAGTGGGTTGTGGATTCAGTTTGACTACACATACAGCAGAGATCAGTATATTGGCTGTCACCCTTTTGAAATAAATTTGGATGTCACCCCAGCCTCTTCCTGGAATCCTGTAATGTTAGCCAGATAGGCTGGAGTACTCACAGTCTTTTCAGAAGTCAGATCTGTAGGATGTTAATGTTGTAGAATCCTGGGTGAAGATGCGTTCTTGCCACAAGGTTCATTAGTAACATTACCACTAAGTAACCTTTTCATTATATCTTTCAAGCATATCAACATTTTTTGAAGAATTCATTAATTAAAATGCTGTTGTCTAACTTTTGCACCATATCCCTTCCTTCTTGCTGTGTAAAAGCAAGCTTCACTTGCAAAACAAGTTTTAAAATGCCACAAGTCATGGAGCAAGGTTTCCCTGTTTATTTTCACAAAAAGCAACTGAAACTGGTCAAAAACAGTTTCTTTTTAGCTTGAACTCAAGCAGCCTGCTGGGCTAATGGTAGGAAAAGAACTAATTCTCCTCAAGTCAGAACAATGGCTAATCCAGGCTGTGCCACACAATGAATATGCTCTCCATCTGACACAAAAATTGAGTGGCTTTCTGGTCGATAAACAGATATAAACAGGGTATAATTTCAAAGGGTAGAAACTGGAAAAATCTGCCTGATCTTCTTGTCTCATGAAACCTAGTTGAGGAGTTTACTTTGGCCTTTTATTCTCTAATGTATCTGAACTTCTGTGAGAGGTGATTGTTGCGACAGTTAGGAACACTTCCAGACTTTTCCAGTTTCTGGAATCACACCCACACAATCCATATAAGGGTGGTTGGCTCCCATGCACAGGAAACAGCAGGAATTTTGCAGTCTAATGCAAGATTCATGACCATTATTTGTAGTATAAATCACAAAGTACTATTTTATTGAACTCAGTTTCAGAACTTGCTATTCAAGATCACTAAGCCCAAACTATAACTGATGCATTATCGTGTCTGGATTGCTGATTAATGTAGCAAACTGTATAGTTTATAATACAAAGGAAAGCAGCTCTTACTTCACATTTAAGAGATGCGCTAGCTTGCAGAGTTGTCATGGTTGCCCACCTGCAATAATCTTGCCACTGCCTATTCAGTTAATAACACTCTTGTCTCTGAGGGATGTAGTTCCTGTTCCAGAGACCAGAGCACAAAATCTAGACTACAGGCCCAGTTCAGTGCTGAATCAGTGCTACAATATCCATGGTGTTATTTTACAGATGACTAATTGATTAATCGCTGTCACATGTACTGAGATACAGTGAAAAGGGTTGTTTTGTGTGCGACACAGGCAGACTATACAAAGTGCGCCAGGGTAGCAGAACAGAGTGCAGAATACAGTACTACAGCTGCGGCAAAGGTGCAGAGTGAGAGAGAGATCAGAATTAATATTTGAGAGGTCCATTCAAAACATTGATAACAGAAGGAATGAAACTGTTATTGAATCTGTTTGTACATTTTTCAAAATCTTTATATCTTCTGCCCCATAAGATGGAAGAGAGTATAACCAAGCTAGGAGGGGTCCTTGATTATGCTGGTTGCTTTTCCAAGGCAGCGGGAAATATAGGTGGAGCCAATGAATGGAGGGCTGGTTCGTATGATGGACTAGGCTGTATTCACAACTCTCTATAGTTTCTTGTGGTCTTGGGAAGACTAGTTGCCATACCACACTATGATGCATCCAGATAGGATGCTTTCTATGGTGCATCTTTAAAAATTGGCAAGAGTCGACGGCACGGTGGCACAGTGGTTAGCACAGCTGCCTCACAGCGCCAGAGACCCGGGTTCAATTCCCGCCTCAGGTGACTGACTGTGTGGAGTTTGCACGTTCTCCCCGTGTCTGCGTGGGTTTCCTCTGGGTGCTCCGGTTTCTTCCCACAGTCCAAAGATGTGCAGGTCAGGTGAATTGGCCATGCTAAATTGCCCGTAGTGTTAGGTAAGGGGTATGGGTGGGTTGCGCTTCGGCGGATCGGTGTGGACCTGTTGGGCCGAAGGGCCTTTTTCCACATTGTAATGTAATCTAAAAAAAATCTAAATGTCCTTATGGACATGCAGATTTTCCTGAGGAGTACAGATGTTGTTGTGCTTTCTTGACTATAGTGTTGATGTGGGGAGACCAGGACAGATTGTTGGTGATCATCACACCCAGGAACTTGACACTCCCAACCATCTCCACCTCAGCACCACTGATAGAGGTAGGGATGTCCCCTTCACTCCGCTTCCTGAAGTCAATGATGAGCTCTTTCATTTTGCTGGCATTGAGGGAGAGACTGTTGTCTTTACATCATGCTGCTAAGCACTCAATCTCTTTCCTGTTTTCTATTTCATTGTTGATTGAAATCTGACCTACAATGATGGTGGCATCAACAAACGTGTATATGGAGTTGGGGTGGAATTTGGCCACACAGTTGAGAGTGTATAAACAGTATAGTAGGAGGCTGAGTACACAGCCTTGGGGAGCATTATGGTGGAGGAGGTGTTGTCGACTATTCTTACTTATATATGAAGGCCTCTCTGCTCAAATATCAATTATTCTAGATATGATTTTATATACATTCCCTCTGATATCTTGGCCAATATTTACTCTTAACAAACAACTAAACTCATCCTGACATAAATTATCTAGCTTATCATCTTTCTGCTCATGAGATCTTCCTATTTCCAAACTGACTGTTGTGTTTCCGACATTGCAACAGTGACTGAAGAGCTTTAGGATATCTTATGAATGTTCCTTTATAAATACAAGTTTTTCTTTTCTAATTTATTTTGCTTTAAATGCTGAACTGACTGGCCCATCATAGTTATGGCATCAAAATCTTTTATTAAAACCAATGCTTCACCTGTTAATTTAACTTTCTTCATGAGTCTTCCTGCAAAACAAAATTATGCTAAGCAGCAAATCATGTCAGCACAAATCATGTCAGCACTTTTCTGAAAATACTTGACTGAATATATTATAGCTAAATTCAAAGCCAATATCATATTTCTTTGCATTAATAATTGTAAATATGTGTGGGAGTGACAAGACAATGTCAATCCAGAGTGACCTCAGCTTCCATTGTGAACTCCTTATGTCCTTCTACATTAAAAAATAGTCAATGTTTAATCTATAGAATTGAATTTTTAAAAAGTAAATAAAAAAACTAGTTGCTAGATTGATTGTTTTATATCAGGGTTTCAGGAATATCAGCTGCATATTAGCAGTTGTGTGAACTTACACAATACACAAAATCTGTTCTTTCTTTACTTTCTCATCATTACATGAAGTAGTCATACCAAAATATGAGGTCACTGCTCTGTTTAACTTTGTATTGAAGTAGGCAGAACTTCATTAATCTTTATTTGTGGTGACTTCAGCTCCTGGGTTTCTCCAGATTTGGCAGAGTCTGCAAAATTTCATTTCCAAATGCTTTGGAAATTAGTTACTTTCCTATATTAACTAATTAATATTGTACATTGTCAGTCTAGTAACGATACCTCTCCTTAAATTACACTTGAACAAGTTGTAGTCCACTTTCAGCAAGTGTATTTATCAGTAATGCTTTTGTCTGAATATTGTAATTCACTTTTGGCAAGGAACTAACGAACACCGTCCAATAGCATTTATTTAGAGATAAGGAATAGAGTAAGTTGATGTATTATTGGCTTCTCCTACCATTGCTATGGGACAGCAAGCTAACAGCACTGAAGTACTGTATGTTCCCAGAGCTCATTAGGGTATGGTTTGACCTGACAGTAATGGGTAACCCTGGCAGGGGAAGGTTTTCTTTAGTGCTACACCTGAAATAAAAGAGCAGTTATAAGTTTTGTGGATAGTGCAGGGAATGGACTGTGTGTAGGAGTCAATCTCTTACCATGAAATGTGTGGCTTTTGCTTTCTAGAAGTAATATTGTTAACTAAGCTTGTTTTAGGTGGACAAACTTTCAGTAATACATAATATTTCATCAACAGTGGTTCCAATTAACAGTGCACAATTCCAGTGCATAACAGCATTGCACCATATGCAATAGCTCAAGCTTCCAGATACTGATCTTCATCAGGCTAATGAACCGAGTAGTCATGAAATACATTCCCAGTGAGATTGGCTAAGAAGAAAGAAATCAGAGGGCTCATTGAGTGGCCCCCATACACTTCCATGAGCCAGTTGTAGATTGCATTGTCAGAGAGGCTTGGGTACAGGCCATTAATATACTACCATGCTTGTCCATGACATAAATAGTTTAAAACAGGGACAAAGTATAAAACTGAAAACAGAAAGAAAAGATGGAAAAGGTTAATACAATGAAGTACATTTTCAACAAAAGGCTCTGAGTTAGCCACTGATTAGAATATTCCGTAAGGTATCCATACTTTAACTAACCTATCCTTGGTCAAAGAAAATTTTTGTTTTGAGATTGTTGTTCGGAAAGCTAAGGCTGTCTGGTGTTTTCCCATAGTTTTTCCAGTCCATTCTCTGCATTTCTGTAAAATTGACAGGATTTCCTGAATTAACTTCAAAGTTTCTTTACTTTTCCTCTCTTAAAAGGTGATGACTCATTATGCTGGAGCAGTGTCAATGACCACTGGCAACTAGCTCTCCATTGCTTCACCCGTTGTTAATGTGAATAGGCTCCTTGATGGTGTGGAATGTCATTGTTAAACCCGTTACCAATGTTGCGGACACATTTCAAACTAGGATCTCTGAGCAATAGGAATGGGACTGGCAGCAAAAGGATAGAAACAATACATCTCAATTACCATGACCAAATATTGGTAATGAAATGACTTTATTAAAGAAAGACTTGCATTTTTAGAATGCATTTCTCAATCACATGATATTTCACAGTGTTTTAGCTGGATATTTTAAAGTATTATCTCTATTATAAAATAGGGAATGCTGCAATTAATTCATAAACTGTAAACTCCTAAATAATTTGTTTGCAATGATGTTGCTTGAGGGATAAATATTGACCATGGCACTAACATAACAGCCACTGATCTTCTCTGTCTAACTGTGGAGGAAGATGGAACCTCAGTTTAATGTCATCCAAAAGGTGACTCTTCCATCACTACATCAAGAATGTCAGTTTAGGTTTCACATCTCAATCACTGGAGTGGAACTTGAACCCACAATCATCTAATTCAAAAGCAGTACTACCCAATAAGCCACAATGCTCACTATGCCAAAGTTAGAACTCAGGACTAGCTGTCCCACTGAGAATTCTGTGCCAAATATTCACCAATCTTTCCATGAACAAGAATATTCTAACATTAGTCCTGAATTCAGCTTCACCAGCCCAAACCCTAGTTATTTTTGTGCCAGGATATGACATGAAGTAAAGTAATAGTGAATGGCTATCTGATGGAATCTCTCAAAAGCTCAGACCACCTTTCAAAGAAATGTCCATGGGAGCAAACAGTTTTGATTTAATGTATTATTGTTTTCACAGCCTGTATTGGAAAAAAGACCTACATTTCAGCAATTGAGTTGTTACTTGCTTCACTATGATTCACCATCAACCTCTTAAAAGTGGACATTATGAGTGATGCATTATGTAATTGTAACATAAAGGACTAGTCTACTGGACTGAAAATCTGCACTTATTTCCCTATAACATAGGCTGCCACCATATTAACAATCTCCAAAATTAATCTGGCTTCACAATCTTTTGCTGAGTTCAAACGTGCTCTTTCCCTGGGCTGCAATGAGTGAACATATTGAGTTTTCCATCAGTAAAGTGGCTTCTTAGCTGCTTTCAGAACATTGAAGGATTATTATGGTGGGAGTGATATGATTAGCTGTTAGCTTTTACTGCAATTTACAAAATGGCATGCACAGAAATTACAAGAGTCAACTCCCATTGCTGTAGCAGCCTCATTAATTATACTGAAAACCAAGCATGGCTCTGGTTTAAAAGGGAAAATGTGAACTGAAATGTACAGATTAAGTATGTATGGACACTTTTAATTGTGCAGTTATGTGTTGAACAGCGTCACTTTATTGTTTCTCATAGAAGGCCACAGGAATTTTGAGTTTCACTTTAAAAAAGTTCTCCTTGAATCTCAATGGCAATTTTCCTCCTTGCATATGTCTAGTAATTCTTACTTTGTTGATGATTCTTCTACCATAACCAGCAATTAAGCCTATGAAGCTCAAAACAAACTTTTCCAACCTTAAAGGACCATTGTCACAATGATGACATACTAAAATGTTGTCACTTTAATCGCATCTCATCATCATGCAACATTTGTTTGTGCGTGTGTGTATGTACGTGTATATGTGTGTGTGTACGTGTGTGTGTGCGTACGTGTGCGTGTATGTGTATGTGTGCATATATGTGTGTGTGTACCCGAGTGTGTGCGTTTGTGTGTGAAAGAGTAAAATCAGCTGTGAAGAGTCAAAAGCACGTTAAGGCAGATGTAACCTTTAAGTGATTTCTTTCTTTAGCTCCAAAGTAGAACAAACACTGTAACTTAATCTAAATAATTTTCTGCCTTTTATAGAACAGTGTTCTTGCTGCTAATAGTGGAAATGTATGATTAAGTCTTTGCTGCTGGTTATCTTGTTCCATTGCCCTTTCCTATTGCATTTCTGTTACCTCCTCTACATTTCTGTTCCATCCATCTTTGACTTGAACTCATTCTTGTGGTTTCGATCTTTTTCTATTTTTCAAGAGTTTGATTAGATTAGATTAGATTTTTTTTAGATTTTTTTTTTAGATTAGATTACAGTGTGGAAACAGGCCCTTCGGCCCAACAAGTCCACACCGACCCGCCGAAGCGAAACCCACCCATACCCCTACATTTACCCCTTACCGAACACTACGGGCAATTTAGTATGGCCAATTCACCTGACCTGCACATCTTTGGACTGTGGGAGGAAACCGGAGCACCCGGAGGAAACCCACGCAGACACGGGGAGAATGTGCAAACTCCACACAGTCAGTCACCTGAGGCGGGAATTGAACCCGGGTCTCTGGCGCTGTGAGGCAGCAGTACTAACCGCTGTGCCACCGTGCCGCCCTTTTCCAACCTTAAAGGACCATTGTCACAATGATGACATACTAAAATGTTGTCACTTTAATCGCATCTCATCATCATGCAACATTTGTTTGTGCGTGTGTGTATGTACGTGTATATGTGTGTGTACGTGTGTGTGTGCGTACGTGTGCGTGTATGTGTATGTGTGCATATATGTGTGCGTGTTGACCAATAAATTAATGAACTGCAAATTGTATGAGCAGGCTTCAAATGAAAGACTTCCTTTAAGTAGGCAGGGTCAATAAATTCCAAGGCAGATGGAACCTCTCAGTTAAGCATATTTGCTAAGTGTGTAGATTCTTATTTGTGGTGTCTCTGAACATAGAAAAATGCACATATGATGATTACCAGATGACAGATTTACTGAAATTGTATAAAGTGCCACTAATTCAAGCTCTTGCTAAAAATAAAATAGTTTATTATAGTTGTTAGCTCTAGATATATCTGATAGCACTTTCATGCTTGTCTTTAGAAAGGTTAGTCTTAGCTCTAATGCTAAAACACAGAAGAAAGCCTCTTCCATGTCTTTGTCCCCATTCTAACATCAAACTCCAAGAATTCCTAATGGAAATCCCAAGTCTAGAGTACAAAGGTGCGTGAAATGCATAAAAGTAGCCTCAGGTTTCCTGCCTCTATTTCTGAAAAGATAGCTAGTGAAACCAATAGAGTATTCAGGAGAAACTTTTTAACCTGGAGAGTGGTAGAAATGTGAAACTTGCTGGGTGTATTTGGAGCAAAAATCGCAGATGCAATTATGGAAAAGTTGGATAAACACATGAGGTATTACTGAATGGAAACATATGCCGTTAGGTTGAGATAAAGTAGAGTGGGAGGATGCTCCTCTCAGCCAAATAACCCGTTTCCATGCCATATGGTTTTCTGTGTTATGTAGGAAAAGGCAAACCAATTTCAGTAGTAGCACAGTCACGTCCTCAGCGTGTCAACTAAAATAGCTGGCCTAGGAAGTTTCTGAAGTATGCTGGGAAGGAGAGTGACCCAACAAAGTGAACCCAATCTATTAAACAAGTCTGAACTGAATCTATTGTATGCACTTCACAACAACAGAACCCAACTGAGATCAGCCATTCAACACAGTTAAGAGATACAAAAACAATAGGTAGAGTATGGATAAAAGACTGGTTGACTGACAGGAAGCAAAGTTTGGGGATAAATGAGTGCTATTCTGGCAATCAGTGACTAATGGTGTCTCACAGGGATAGGTGCTGGGACCACAATTATTTACAATTTATATGGATGATTTGGAGTTGGGGACCACGTGTACGGTGTCAAATTTTGCCGATGACACTAAGATGAGTGGCACAGCAAAGTGTGCAGAGGACTGTGAAACTTTGCAGAGGAACATGGATACATAGAGGGAATGGGCAAAGGTCTGGCAGATGGAATACAATGTTAGTAAATGTGAAGTCATACATTTTGGTAGGAGTAACACCATAATAGTTTATTACTTGAATGGTAAAAAGTTGCAACATTCTGATTTGCAGAGGGACCTGGGTGTCCTGATGCATGAATCTCAGAAGATTGGTCTGCAGGTACAATAAGTAATTAGGAAGGCAAATGGAATGTTGTCCTTCATTGTTAAAGGGGTTGAGTTTAAAAGCAGAGAGGTAATGTTACACCAAAAGAGAAAATGCTGGAAAATCTCAGCAGGTCTGGCAGCATCTGTTAGGAGAGAAAAGAGCTGACGTTTTGAGTCTAACTGACCCTTTGTCACAGCTTCGACAAAGGGTCAGTTAGATTCAAAATGTCAGCTCTTTTCTCACCTTACAGATGCTGCCAGACCTGCTGAGATTTTCCAGCATTTTCTCTTTTGGTTTCAGATTCCAGCATCCGCAGTAATTTGCTTTTATTATGAGGTAATGTTAAAGCTGTACAAGGTAGTAGTGAAGCCATACCTAAAGTACTATGTGCAGATTTGGTCTCCTTACTTAAGAAATGATGTACTGGCACTGCAGGGGGTGCACAGGAGGTTCACTAGGTTGATTCCGGAGTTGAGGGGGTTCACTTATGAAGAGAGGCTGAGTAGATTTGGATTATATTTATTGGAATTCAGAAGAATGAGTAGGAATCTTATAAAAACATATAAAATTATGAAGGGAATCCATAAAATAGAAATAGAAAGGATGTTTCCACTGGTAGGTGAAACTAGGACAAGATTAGAGGAAGCAGGTTTAGAACTGAACTGAGAAGAAACTTCTGCACCTAAAGGGTTGTTAATCTATGGAATTTCTTGCCAAGGGAACTAGTTGACGCAACTTCAGTAATCGCATTTAAAGCTAGAGTAGATACTTTTTCAAAAATAAAGGAATTAAGAGATATGGTGAAAACGCGGGTAAGTGGAGCTGAGTCTACGAAAAGATTAGCCATGATCTTATTGAGAGGCAAAGCAGGCTCGAAGGGCCAGACGGCCTACTCCTGCTCCAGGTTCTTATGTTCCTATGTTCTAATAGATGTAGAACATAGACCTCAGAAGAGTACATCACAAGAACAGGCCCTTCAGCCTGTGCCAACCATGATGTTACTCTAAACTAATCTAATCTGCTTGACTATCATCTTTATCTCTCTATCCCTGCCTGTTCATGTGTTTGTCTCAATATCTCTTAAACTTTGTGAATATTTCAGCTCCTACCACTTCTTCTGGCAGTGCATTTTGAGCACCTACCACTCTGTGTAAAAAAATCTTTCCTCACACATCTCCTTTAAACTTCTTCTTTCTAATCTTAAATCTATGCTCCTTAGTATATGATATTTCCACCCTGGTAAAGAGACTCTGACTGTCCACCCTATCCATGCCTCTCACAATTTTACATACTTTGATCACATTGCCCCTCTGTCTCTGATGCTTCAGCAAAACAATCCAAGTTTGTCCAACTTTCCTGATAACTGATACAGTTAATCCAGGCAATATCCTTGTAAACCCTTTCCGCACCCTCTGCAAAGCCTTAACATCCTTCTGGCAATGTGGAGACCAGAACTGCGCACAGTATGCCAAAGGTGGCCTAGCTAACGTCAATTGCAGTATGACTTGCTAACTTTTATACTCAGTGTCTCAACTGATGTAGACAAGCATGCTGTAGCCTTCTTTACCAGTCCTGAAGAAGGGTTACACCCGAAACGTCGACTTCTCCGCCTCCTGATGCTGCCTGGCTTGCTGTGTCCTTCCAGCCTCCTGCTTTCTTGGACCACAAGATCCCTCTGTAATCAATGCTCCTCAGGGTCTGACCAGTTACAGTATACTTTCCTCATACTTTGACCTCCCAAAGTGCATCACCTCACACTTGTCTGGATTAAACTCCATCTGCCATTTCTCCACCTGACTTTCAGCTGATCAAATCCTGCTGCATCCTTTAATATCCTTCTTCACTATTCACAACACCCATTTTTAGTATCATCTGCAAGTTTATAAATGTTATATACATAATTATTATATAAAACAAACAAAAGAATTCACAGCCCTGATTCTTATGGAACACCACTGGTCACAGATATCCAGTCAGAAATCATCCCTTCCCAATTAACCTCTGTCTTTTACAGCCAAGCCAATTTTATATCCAACTTGCCAACTCACCATGGAAACCACGCGATTTGACCTGGTGGTTCAGCTTACCATCAGGGACCTTGTCAAATGCTTTAGCAAAGTGCATGTAGACAACTGTCTTATCCTCATCAATCGCCTTCATAACTTTCTCAAAAAACTCAGTCACGCTTGTGAGACAAAACCTCCCTGGCATAAAGCCATACTGACTATCCCTAATAAGTCCATGCTTCACCAAATGCAAGTAAATCCTGTCCCTAAGAATCTTCTCCAGCAGTTTCCCTACAACTGAAGCAAGGCTCACTGGATTTTCTGGATTATTCTGTTGCCCTTCTTGACCACAGGAACAATATTGGCTATTCTAATCTTAAGGGACATCACCTGTAGCTAAAGAGGATGCAAAGATCTCTGTCAAGATTGCTGCAATCTCCTCTCTTGCTTCCTTCAATACCCTGGGATAGATCCTATCAGACCACGGGGACTTATCTACCTTCATGTCTTTCAAGATCCCCAACATCCCCTCCTTCTTAATATCAACATGCCCCAGAGCACCAACAAACCCCTCTGTTAAGTTACCATTATCCAAATCTTCTTGGTGAATGCTGATGTGAAGTACTCATCAAGGACATCACCTACTTTCTCTGGCTCCATACATAAATTCTCCCCTTTGTCATTGAGTAGAATTACCCTTTTCTTGATCCTAATATATTGTAAAATGTCATGGGATTCTCCTTAATACTATTTATCACGGATATTTGTTAAACAGTTTAACTGTAATAAACAGTTTGTCCTGTCTTCCACAGAATTGATATCTTAGAACAAACAGAGCTCAAGGAAAGACAGGTAAGTGGCACAGAACAGTCAATGAACTGCATAGATGACCTCATAACTAGAGGAAGTGCATTTGAATATCTTGGATACTGAAAGAAGACATAAAAATGGAGGATCAGAGCCTCTCTTCACAACAACTGTACGGACCAACCTTCACACAAGAATACAGACTTTGAGCCAAGGAATTGAATTGGATCACCCATCGGATGTCATGCCTGGCCAGCCATTTCTGATTGCAGGCAATAATTGAACTCTTAGGTAGAATTGCTTAAGTGACAAATCAGGGACTTGCAACAGCTATGCCAAGAGGCCAGCATTTAGAGTACTCAAGTGAAATTGTTTCAATGTGGATTGAAAGCGAAACATCGTACATGTACTAAATCAATTTAACTGTCTGATGAGACTATCCAAATTAAATAAAATGCAATTTTATTAAACTTTGTTGTGGTCATTGTGTCATCAAAACTACAAAGAAATCCTTGCAGCCATTCTTACCACCACTGACGTAGTGGTGCGAAATGTTTGTTATATATTTGATGTTGGATGGAGTAGATTAGAGCAGAAATTAGCACCACAGACAGAATTTTGAACTCTAAGGGGTCACTGAACCTGAAATATTAACTTCGCTTTCTCTCTGCAGATGCTACCAAATCTGTTGAGCTTCTCCAGCAACTGTGTTTTTGCGACTGAATTCATTGGTTTCCTCTACTGCCTGTGATTATTACGTTTTGTATGGATAGGTGGGAATTTCCTTATCCTCAATGTGTGTGTCACAATTAAATAGTTCCAGCAGCAAGTTTTCAGAAGTTTTAAAGTAAAGAATGTTGTTTATTTTCTACTCACTTAAACCAAATTTAAACAAAATATCTCATGTTAATTCACATACAAACAAAACATACTTACACGTAAAAGTGGTATCTGTTTCAAATTACGGTTAACCAGGCCCTTGGTTTTCAATCTTTATCTCTCATAAGGCAATCCATTTCGGGGATTTAATTTGGAGACTCACAGTCTGTCCACTGATGGCAGACAGGCTGCTGTTATTGTTTTTAACTGTAAATACTTTGCACTTTCTTCCCACTTCAATCTCTAATAATCAAACCACTCAGACTTCTGTCAGGTAGAGCAAGTCACATGATAACCCTCCATTAAAACTTTAATTAATGGATGGAATCTTATAAGGCCATGAACAATATGGGCTATGGTGGGAAATCTGGGAGAATCTAACGAGAACACCAGAGAGGCCTTTCTCAATGTCACAAGTCACATTTTCCAATAGAGATCTAGGGTTTGAGATGCGATTCTCAGTAGGGAGTAGTGAGATGTCTATTAACAAGGATCATTGTCTTTTATCAACCACATTGCCAACAAATCTTATCTCATTAATGTGCAGGTTCCTGTTCTAGCACAAACTGTACACCGGGAATTCCTGACAGGAAAGTCAGCATAGGTACCTAGAGACGCCAACTCACCACTTGCTTGTCCGGATCCCCATCTTGGACACCCATACTCCAAGGCAGCAGCTGCACATGTCCTACAGTCACAGACCTATGCATCCAATCCTAACCCTAACTCTAGCCCTAACTGTAGCCCTAACTCTAATCCTAACCCTAATTCTAACCCTACACCATTGTGGCATATTTCCAAACCACCTAAAGAACACTTTTGCACTCGAATGCTGCATTTTGGAACACACCAGTACATCTCACTGCAATCCTACTTCAAAGACACTTTGTACTCAGGGGCAGTCACCAGTGTACGATTGGACCAGACTGCATCTCAAGGCAACTCATTGGTTATCTTAGCACTCAATCACTTTGTGCCTACCTGGATGGTCTTAGCACCTTTGCTTTGCCTTTTAGCACAGACACAAAGTCAGGCCGCTTGTCATAGTTGCCAGCGGTCATAAGTCCAGGATGTGGAAACGTTGCCATGCTATGTCAGTGTTACACTGCATCATATGGCACAAGGCAGATACTCTGCATGCGCTTCAACAAAATGACCATGTCACAAAGTTAGAGAGGAGTAATGTTTAGTCATGTCAAGGGAGATAATTATTCTATAAGATCCCTAACACAGTAAGTCAGGAGCAGCCTCTACTATCAGTTAAGGAGCTTGGGCATTGTCAAGCAGCTACTTGGCACAGACAGGAGTCAATAAAAATCTCCTTGAAGGGAGTGAGGAGTGATATATCACACAACTCACCACCATCTTGGCTCTGTCTGCTATGTTAAGGACCATTCTCTCCTAGAAGGATATTTCTGATGGAGAGTCCAGAACAAGGGGTCACAGTGCAAGAATATGGGTTAAAACATTTTAGACTGAGATGAGGGGGTTTGGCAGTATGTGTGAACAATTAAGAGTTTAATTGACCTACCAGTGTAGATTAGAGTGATGCTGGAAAAGCACAGCAGGTCAGGTAGCATCTGAGGAGCAGGAAAATTGATGTTTCGGGCAGGAGTCCTTCATCAGGAATGAATGCTCATTCTAGCTCAATCTCTAGCATCTGCAGTCCTCACTTTCACTTACCAGTGTAGATGTTCTGTTTCTTCATGCTTAGACTAGGAGTGTTATAGAGGGTGGGAGGGGCAGGCAAGGGGGAGCTGAACACAGAATTTTGTAGTCATGCAATTAAATTTCTGCCCTTTATAAAAGTTCCAGCTGTAGTCTCTTACTCCATAATTGTGTAATGTTCCACTACAAAACTGTCAGTGTTAGAAATGCGATCGCTTTGGGCATGCATTCTTGTTTTATTAAAATATGTTTACTTATAGTAGGAGACTCCGTGTACAAGGGCATTTGGCAGTGAAGAAAGTTACAGCCAGCATTGCTACGTATTTTTAGTCCTAGTGCCATTTGATCTGGTATCTGGAGTAAACCGCTGGCAGTAAAGTTATTTAATTAACTTGATAAATACCTAACAAACATTGAATCTTATGCTTCTTTTGGCGAAATATCAGTTTTGTCAAGTTACGTGAAAAGGTTCTCTCCACACGGTCTGTCAAGATCCATCACTGTGTCTTATCAAAGTTGCCTCATTAATGTACCTACCCTGTCCGTATGGCACCCCTCTCACTCAATTCCAGCCTATTCTATCAGTTTCTGTTCCCAGAATAACTTGTTACTCTCTGGGTCTACCGTAAGACTAGCAGCTCTGGTACCTGCACCGCCTATAAAAGTCCACCGTGCACCAAGATGTATACTAGCATTCCAAAGCTGAAGGAAGGGCAATCATTCCGAAGGGCTCATTCCTGATGAAGGGCTTTTGCCTGAAATGTCAATTTTCCTGCTCCTCGGATGCTGCCTGATTTGCTGTGCTTTTCCAGCACCACTCTAATCTAGACTCTGATCTCCAGCATCTGCAGACCTCACTTTTGCCCAATCATTCTGAAGACTGAGGGGAGGCGACGGCCTAGTGGTCTTATCATTGGACAGTTAACCTGGCATCTCAGGTAATGTTCTAGTGACTTGGGTTTAAATCATAACAAGGCAGATGGTGGAATTTGAATTTAATAACTGTCTGGAATTAAGTTGAAGTCACCGGATACCTATGCTGTGGTCCATGTTGAGACTTCTCAACGTCTAGCTTGCTCGTAGCAGGTGTTAGAATAGAAAGCTGTATATTAATGAGACAAGATGTGCAATCAATGAAGTTGTTAACAAGAAATAATCCCCTTTTATTTGCATCTCACCGTTCCTCAGTGAAAATATTGCCTTGACACCTAAAACCTGGTTAGATACTGCTCACAATGTCAAGGTAACTCAGCATTGATAATGGAGTTACATTAATTCACTCCATGTTCTGAACTAGCTGGACCATGTCAAGGATTTTATTCCTTCTGTGACATGCCATTCTACATTTCACCTTGAACCTCTGCACTTATGCCATGAACAACTGATATACTGTGACTGAGTATCCATAGATCTCAGAGGTGAAAATGTGTTGCTGGAAAAGCGCAGCAGGTCAGGCAGCATCCAAGGAGCAGGAGAATCGACGTTTCAGGCATAAGCCCTTCTTCAGGAATAAGGAAAGTGTGCCAAGCAGGCTAAAAAAAAAGGTAGGGAGGAGGGACTTGGGGGAGGGGCGTTGGAAATGCGATAGGTGGAAGGAGGTTAAGGTGAGGTTGATAAGGTGAGGGTGATAGGCAGGAATGGAGGTGGGGGTGGAGAGATCAGGAAGAAGATTGCAGGTTAGGAGAGCTTCTTCAAGGAAGGCATCCTTGGAAGAGGATTCGCAGTAGGTTAAAATCTTCTAGGAGAAAGTGAGGACTGCAGATGCTGGAGATCAGAGCTGAAAATGTGTTGCTGGAAAAGCGCAGCAGGTCAGGCAGCATCCAAGGAGCAGGAGAATCGACGTTTTGGGCATGAGCCCTTCTTCAGGAATGAGGAAAGTGTGCCAAACAGTCTAAGATAAAAGGTAGGGAGGACTTCTTCAGGTTAGGAGAGCTCCTTCAAGGAAGGCATCCTTGTAAGAGGATTCGCAGTAGGTTAAAATATTCCAGGAGAAAGTGAAGACTGCATCTCAGAGGTACAGCTTTCCAATTCTCAGAGGGAAAGATTAATAAAAATGCCAGTAACACTTAAAAATATATGTGTTAGTTGTACTGGAACTCCATTTTGAAGTATATAAGATAAATCACATGGGCATGTATCATTTACTGTTTTTTCCTTTTGGGAAAGATTCACAACTTGCTAATTGAATTAATTTCTTCTGTTATGATCCCAAGCTGGTATTATTACGAGACAAGTCAGATCCCAAACTGAAATCTCGCTTGATAGACCATGTTATGTTTTGACTTAACTTAATGTGTTGATCTTTCTCAGAAGCATAAGTACATAATGTTTGGTTTTAACAATAAAACAGAAGGTTTTTGCATAAAATAAAAGTTTTACAATAGAATGAACCAAACTACTGCACATAACACAAGTTGAAAGGTTTTGAAACACAGTTAAAATGCAAAATTCTATCTTTTCCAACAAAAAACATTTACAGTCCTTAAATACTGGAGAGAGTTTGTTTCTTGATAGATTAAATTAATGATTTATTTCAATTTCTGCGCTTGAGAGTGTGATAGCTTCTGCCTTGTATGTTTGTATAGCTGAGCTGAGAATTTCTCAGCTTCAAATAACCCCCTCAGTATTCTAATCAAAAACTTCTGGTCTGGATATTTCAGGCTAAAAACAATGGAAAACTGAGGTAACCTATTTCTAACTTTTCTGAGCTAACTCCTTGTTCATGAAGAACTGTTTCATACCTCCAATTTCAACCAAGACATCTGCAAACTGAAATCAAAAGATTTCCACAATATGGGTATTTCTCTAAAATCATTCCCTGACCCTTCTAACTGAAAGTAGGTCGCTGCTATTCAATGTTCATTCTGTTCACTTGGAAACCTCCCCTAATGCAACCAAATTACGATTAATTTCTAGAACTATCATTCATTCAGTTTAAAGAATGTCTCCAGAAATAGTTAACCATTAAGTTAATCATTAAACTCCTTCATACATACAACCCAAAACCCCACATGCCACTAGTTCAAAATCCAAGCATATATACGTGTGTGTGTGAGTATGAGAGAGAGAGAGAGAGAGAGAGAGAGATAGTGTGTATGCACATATATATAAATTACACAACTTAAATCACATTCATCATCACTGTCCAAAATGGCTGAACCCTTATTCTAATCTTGTGATCTCA
Organism: Chiloscyllium plagiosum; assembly: GCF_037043375.1. Lineage (NCBI taxonomy): Eukaryota > Metazoa > Chordata > Chondrichthyes > Orectolobiformes > Hemiscylliidae > Chiloscyllium > Chiloscyllium plagiosum. The sequence goes on from NW_028270140.1 coordinate 29,442,677, forward strand.
GTTTCTAGATTACCAGCCAGAAGCAATAATTTTCTCAGTAACAACCCTGCCAAATCCCTTTGGAATTGTACATGATTCACTACATCTCTTATTCTAAACTCTGGGTATAAGACCTCAAGATCTCTTCATAGTACTATTACAGTGTATTTATTTTTCTATTAGTCAATCATTTTATGTACAAAAACCAATGCAAAAATCAATTTAATTTCTGGAAACTGTTCAGGGTAAAGGACTCCAGGATTATTGCAGATAATGTCCTCTATAATGTTGTGTCAATATATAAGAATTGCACAGATGAATGGCACTAACTTGAAGAAATAAGATAGAGGAGGGTGAGATTAATGAAAGGAGACAAACAATATCTAAATATTGCCTGTAAAAGTAACATTGCCTCTGTTTTTGTTTCCATCACAACAACCCATCAACAGCGTTGCTCGCCTCATATGCAGTTCACATTAGTCACTAACTGAAGTATGTAGTGATGAAAATTTATTTTCCTATTTGTGGTTGTTTAATTTCTTTTCCTATGAGTCTGTACTTTTTTTTTAATAGTCTGCATAATGGATGTACTGAAGTATCTTTCTATATAGCCACTGGATGATAGCATAATGCTGAATGATAAATCTTAATGTGGAGGCACAGTAAGACCCACACTCAGTTTGACTTCAACCGTGGTGCATGTTTCTTGATATTTATAATCCGTGTCCTGTTATTTTTTTAAATAGTTATTTATGTGACATTCATGAATAATCACTAACAGTGGAACAGTCGTGTATTGTAATGTATCTAAAACTAGTTGAGCCCTCAAAGAATAATTGATATAATATTGTTTGATATACTTCTGTGTTTCTACATCGCATTTTTGATGTCATGTAATTATCTTACTCTGCGAGAACAATGTTGCAACTTTAATTACTTTACCAACAATGACTTAAGGGTATTTTTCAGGCTTGATTTGTTTGAAAGCATTCAAATACCCAATGCATGTTTACAAAGGGAGATGCACAGAGCTTGGAATTACATCAATTTTGTGCAAGGTTTAGTGAGGTTGGTATTACTAAAAGCATATTTCTTGAAAGGAGCATGAGTGCTACATGCAGCCATTAAAAGGATCACATTTTTACATAACAATCTGTCATGATGACATGAAATCTGTTGAAAAACATCATTGTGTTAGGTCATACTTGTTTAGCAGTAGAATAGGAAAACATCCTTTCTTTTGTCTCCAATTTACTAAACTATTTTAAAAAATTATGTTGTGTTTAATTGTTGTTATAATAAGGATTTCCCTCACTAACTACCCCGCCCTCATTAACTACTCCATCCTTATGGCTTCTATCATATCTGATTCCAGCCCCATCTTACCACATGCCATTCCCACAACAACTTTCCACTCAGCAGTTATCCACTGAAAGACCACATTCCTCATGGCAGCATCAACATTAAAAGGCTGCCGTCCATCTGGACATGCACTGGCATTCCGAAGCTGCCGTGCTCATTTCTGGATGATTTCGGAGAAGGCAAAGAAGCAACTCACATGGAGACCTGGAGGGACTGGTTGACCTAATGGTGCAAAGGAAAGGAGTCTTCTTCCCAGATGAATGGCTGAGGAAGTCACCTCGCCAGATCCTGGCACCCTGGTCTGAGGTCATCAACCAGGTCCGTGCCATCTCGACAGTGAGGAGGAATATCAGCAGCGCCATAAGGAGATCAGTGATCCTCACAATGCCAAGGTAAGTACAACATTCTTTACTCTGCCACCTCACACTCACTCTATCTCTGCTATGGCATTCACCTCCCACCAAGACTAAAGATCTGCCACGCTCACCATTGCCTGAAAGATCTTCCCTCCCCCACTCTCTCCAATCCCTGCCATCCACAACACTATCACTGCATGTCCTCTGAACTGTGTGCTCACTTGTTCAGAACATCTCATCACTTTTCGATCACCTACAATGCCATACATTGTCACCTATTCTAACTTTCCTCTTGTTACTGGAAAAGAAAGGCCCAACAGAACAGAGTGAGCCCATACAGACAGAGGCGTGCCCGATATTAGCTCCTCACTTCCTGTGAGAAAAGGTTGTTACAGGCAAAGATGAGAACCATTTCTGCAGAGATGCTGAGACATCCATGTCCTGCCAACTGAGTAAGCATCATTCTTCATTCCACTGCATCTCTCACATTAACTCTTTTATCACTCTCAATCTTTGCACACCACTTCTAACTACTAACCATAGATTGTACTGCAACCCACTCCCTGGAATGTAGAGGCATGGACACGTTCTGTGAGAACACCTTGACTCAACAATTTACCATGGCTGACCCACTTGACTATTAATGGAGGCTATGCTTGACTTACTATGATGTGTTTTCCGACTGCCGGGTTACCTATGGACTTTGGTGAGGCCTACTCATTTAAGAGGTATGGCTGTTTGTTTGCAGCACTTGCTGCATGGTTGTTTTGAAAGCTGGTGGCCCAGGTGTGGGATTGATATTGCACAGTGACATAAAGCATGATTGGATTGAGTAGGCAGGTAGGTATCATGAGTGAATGCAATGAGAGGAAGTGAGCAAGCCTGAAATGCAGCCTGGTCCAATCTTCAGCTGGGTGCTTGGACCTGTGCCCAATGTGTCCCTAATGCAGACTTTTTGATGCTAGTTACCCGTGGACCATACAATGCAAGGCTATGCTTCCAGAGCACCCTGCATCAAAGAGGTGCCATGATAGACATGAGGGATTTTCAGCTGCTGGGTGAGGAGCACATGTGGCTGCTGCTCATAGATCGCATTCTATGATCAATTTTGATTGAATGCAGCATGAAGGTCATTCAAAGGAAGAGGTGAACTGAATTTGCCAGGTCTCTGTTCTGCTTTCCATGTCAAGTTTTTTTCTATGTCCATCTAGTTTATGCATTTGGTGAAATAGAAAGTTAATGAGAAAAGTTGGGCTGTCAACAAGGCATTTAATAAGCAAGAATCCACCGAGCGGGAAACTTATTGCGCTGCTTATGACAAGCATTTATAAAAGGAACGAGATGCTCCCAACATTCAGATGAGAGATGGAAATGTGTTGCTGGAAAAGCGCAGCAGGTCAGGCAGCATCTAGGGAACAGGAGAATCGACGTTTCGGGCATTATCCCTTCTTCAGGAATCCGAAGAAGGGCTAATGCCCGAAACGTCGATTCTCCTGTTCCCTAGATGCTGCCTGACCTGCTGCGCTTTTCCAGCAACACATTTCCATCTCTGATCTCCAGCATCTGCAGACCTCACTTTCTTCCCAACATTCAGATGAGCCTCACAGACACCTCATCTGATTAATCAGATCCCTGTAAGATTCCGCCCCTTTTTTTTAACGTTGTAACATCAGGATGAAGGCTCCACTTTTAGCTTGTGGGACTGGTCATATTGTGAAGAGTTAGTGTCCTACTGCATTGATAATGGACTACAGCAGTCTACAACCATTGATATTCATATTATATTGAAGAATAAAAGAAACCTGGCCAGTTTCAGGAAACAGGTTCCAACAGCTCAGGTAGAAACTTATCTAATAAAGGAATGCAACACTTCAGATAAGGTTCCATTCACTTTGTTTCATTTTGCAAGGTGATAGTAAATAAAACTTCTGAGAAGTAATAAGGAGATGGATTCCTAGCCTTTCTGTCAGGAACAGAGATAGAACATAGAACATAAAACATTATAACGCATTACAGGCCCTTCAGCCTTCGATATTGTGCCAACCTGAGAAATTAATCTGATGCCTATCTAACCTACACCGTTCCATCATTATCCATATGTCTCCTGTTCCCACGCAATACCAGGACTGCTGTCAAGTTCATTGTCCACCAAGTTTGGAGAAGCAATGTAGCATTTGTCACATTCCAGGAGTGTTACCCATGATGATATGAGCATAGGTCAGGAAGTGCTTCAATTACCTCATGCACCTCTTTATTGATCCAACTCAGCCCACGTTACAACTTCATTCACTTCTTCTCGCAGCACTATACCCATAAATGTGACAAGAATAATTGTTATTGAAACTGTGCCTTCAATGTAAGAAGATATTTCAAAGCTTTTATGCAGCATTTCTGTTAACCTTACACACTGGAATAAAGCAGTAGAAAGACAAGTTTATCCCACAATGCCTACTGATGATAATTTGGTGAAGTTACCCGGCAGCTCAGTTTTAATGAAATTAATAGCTTCTGGCGACTTTGGTGAAGAGTAAGCCTGTCAACTGTTTATCACATCCTTTGGAAGATACGGTTTTAATCGCCTTCTATTTTACACTCCCCCAGAATATGTTCAGGGCAAACCCCACATCACAGCTAATGCTTTATCCCTTATTCCTATACAGATTCATTCTACTCTTTTGCACATGTAGAGCCCTTTGATCCTATTTTGGCTGAGTTTTTCCCAGTGATCATTCAGAAATTAGATAAAATTTGTTTTTTTTTAAACAAACCCCCACACTACCGCCAAACAGTGGTAGTGCTTATTTTTCTCCCCAGCACCCATGTTGTGTGTGTGTGTGTGCAGGTGTTGGACACAGTGAAGAACAACAAGTGCAGAAATCTTTATTTAGAATAAATCTGTATAACTCACAAAACAAATGATGAATGCACGAATTCAGAATTATCACATCACTGGTTGGCCTGTATACTTTCCTACTAATTATAATTTAAACCAATACTTCAAGCAATGCTGCTGGATGACCTGCTAATCCACAACAATCACATTGTTGCTTTAATTTAATTGAGGAGGTCACCAAGAGGCCTTCAGTATCAACCAATCCCTGGCCTCCCCTAATGCTTCCACTACCAGGTTCAGCTTCTGTCTGTCGTTACTTTTCTGCAATTATCCCTCCAGTACAGGTATTAGTACCCACAAGACGAAGAAAAGGCTGATGGTAGTCAGACTGAGGGATGCCAAGAAGTGAGAAGTTTTAATATGGTAGCAAATCATTGCATTGGGAATTGCAAAAATTGAAGTAACTATAATATTTGGTTTGGCTATAATATGGGTTCACCAGATCTTGATACAAATTCAAGCTGGATTTCCTAGTAACTGTGAATTCAAGTTTTTGTTACACGGCACATTATTGGTAAGGTTACAGAGCAATGTACTGGGTCCAGCTTCTTAGCAGAACACTGATGCATGACTAATGAGATGGGTAGTGACTTGACAGTTACTTCAGATGCTCACCTTCACCATCTCTGCAACCTTCTGCCTTCAAGTTAAATTCCCTATTAAATTCTTCTACCAGATCTTATCAGTCAATTTCTTAATTTAATTTCATGAATGCTGAGTGGGTTGGCCAATTTGCAGGTCTCCCAATTTGTACATTTACTTGGCATCCGCCTGCTGGTGACATGTGTGTGGGCCAGAACTGGACAGTTCAATAATTTCCTTCTCACAGGCTGTAAAGCACATTAACAGAGACAAGATATTTTGTTTTAAAGTCCTCTTTCCAAGAACTCTGATGTACTCCACCCTCATCATAACACAACCTTTGGCAGATGAATATTTCACAAGTACAGGAACATTGCAATAAAAGTGCCAAATATTTAATTCAATGGAGAACAGTGAAGCCAAGAGCCAAAGTCTGACAATGTTATAAGAGTATTGTCAGTGAGAGCCCTTTGATTGGGGTGTCTGTGGCATACATTTTGACATTCACATGTATTAAGATATTGAATTTGGCTTCTTTCCCCACTTTTGTGATTTATCATCCAATATCAATCTATCAGTTATTTCTACACCAGGAAATGACAATATTTAAACTAAAGAAAGCAATTGCATTTCTATACCCTCTGTCAGTATTGGACTAGAATGTCAGCATTGTCATTTGTGCTCAAGCACTAGACTATTACTTAAACATACTATTTTATGTGCTGTCGAACAAATCACTAATGTTCATGGTAGGTTGCAGTCATCAATATACAATAATTGATAAATTACAGATATAATAGTAAATAATAATACTTTTTATACTGAGTTTGATTAACAGTGGTAGAAGATTAACTACTTGTACGCTTTAAAAGGAGGCATTTGTCTTGAAAATGAGGTATAGTTTACTGTGTCATAGGATTAGGTGCAAGTTACTTTGGCTTCTTAAGCATAATTACTTAAACTTTTAGGAGCCAGAGATGATGTAACTGAACCCATCGGGATCTCAAGTTGGACTCTTGATGGTCCACCCAAGATTGTATTACATCATCAATTTGGGTGCAGTTTAATGCAGTCTCCAACATTAAACTTTACAGAACCAGTACCTTATGCAAGACCAACAATATTTTTGGCCCAGAGGACTACATACTGAGCCATAGCCAACATAAAGTATCCTTTCTCGGTATTTCAGCTTTGCAGTTAAATAGCTGGGAGAAATGTTCTAAACTTAACTGTGACAGTAGCTTGGGTTTAACTTTAATATGACTGTGAATACAAAGACATTATTAAAGATATCATACATAAAAGAAGAAAAGACTTGCATTTATATAGTTTCATAACCACCAGATTATCTCAAATGTTTTAGTGCTAACAAAGTTCTACTGAGATATATCAACTTGTAATTCAGGAAATGCAACATCCAATTGGCACACAGAAAGATCCCAAAAACAGCACTGTAATAGTGACCAAATAATCTGTTTATGTGCTATTAATTGAAAGAGAATTATTGATTACAACACTGTGGATAATTTCTTCAGAATTATACCTTGGGATTTCTTATACACAGTTGAGAGTGTGTTGCTGGAAAAGCACAGCAGGTCAGGCAGCATCATCAGGCTCTCACCCGAAACATCGATTTTCCTGCTCCTTGGATGCTGCCTGGCCTGCTGTGCTTTTCCACAACACACTCTCAACTCTGAGCTCCAGCATTTGAAGACTTCACTGTCTCCTAGTTGATTTCTTATACACACCCCAGTAGGAAGGCAGGTTCTCAGTTTAACATTTCATTCAAAAGACAGCAGCTTTCACAGAGCTGTAATGCATTGGAATCTCAGCCTTGATTTTTCATTCTCAAGCCCTGCATTGGGACTGGAATCTAAAGCCTTGTGATTCAAGGATGAGAATGTAATGGACTGAGCCACAGTTGACATTCTTACATAATGTTCCAGAGAGGATACAAAGCAGGTGGCGAACTAATAGAGAGCACAGAAGCAATAATACAACATTACACAACCCAACAATTGTGGAGTTGCTTTATCGCATTGTCATTTAGGAAATAGGTCTGCATATGAAGGTCAATCTTTATCTATAATTTGTCTTCTGTTTGTTTTCAACTGCGCGTCTTTGCAAACCCACAGATAAATTAACAGCCCGGGAATGTTTCTGTTCCTCAAAACTGCCACAGTCTCAGCAACAACTTGACTAACTTTAAAAATACATCCAAGTGACTGATCTCCAAACCTTCCCCTCCTCCTCCTTAAATTAAAATATGTCTGACTCAGTCCTCCCAGTTGAGGAAATGAAGCAGGCACACTTCCATTGGGTTGACACATAGAAATGTTGCTTGTTTTAGAACTCTGTAATGTGGTGACAGCTGTATTGAGATACATGAAATCAGAAGATGGTGTCACTCATTCCTCCAGATGTGTTGCCACATCAGTTTAGCAGTAAGGTGGTGTTGCTAATTATTCATGCTCGATCTGGGTGATCTCAACCACGCATGGTGTATTTACAATGCAATACTTCTGGTGAATTCAGCTCCACCAACAATCACAAATTTTCTCTCCACCCGCCAAATAAATTGGGTTGGAGGGGCAGTGATTTGTAGGCCAATGGAAATATTCCAAAACTGAGATTGATGGAATTTAGTTGGTTTTCAGGGACGAGCAGATGAAGTTGAGGTACAGATCTAAAGAAAGGACGAAGAAGCTTGAAGATTTTAATGCCCTCTTCCTATCAATAGCAAATGGACAAGATAAATGGATTGTCACTGCTTCTCTAGGAGACAATAGGAAGAAGCAGGAGGAAAGGGGAAGATTTTCTTCGTATTCTCAATATCTGCTTTGGACATTTTGATGCATGCAATTTGACTGCCATATTTCCTACATTGGAATAGTGACTAAAAATGTAAAGTTGTCATAGTCTTAGTGGGCTATAGGGCTGCTCTCTCACTAGAGAGAGAACATTAGTGGTACTTTAACGTGAGGGTCACCATGCCTCAGACAAGGGGAGAGGTTGAGAAGGAGAGTCCTTCATGGTAACCTCAGCTGGTGCAGGAATTGAACCCACATTGTGGGCATTGCTGTGAATTGTAAACGAGCTGTCGGACCACAGTAACAAGGAAATTCAAGTTTGCTCCTATTTTCTGTGTATGTAACTTACTTCATCTCTTGGATCCACAACTCACTCCCACTTCTCAAAGGATTACATGGTTATCTAGGTTAATTAGACAGTGCTACATGAAGAATAGTAGCTACCAAGATCTTCTGATTGAGATGAAATGAGGAGTTTTATTGATCTAAATGAATCAAAAGAATGTGAATACAGCTGGAATTTAGATTATGTCTTCTGTAGATTCCTGACCATACCTGAGCTGATAGGTTAACAAAGCCTTGCATTTGTTTGTTAGGACAGTACCATAATTTCTGATAGGAAAATGGACAAAATAGGTAAACAAAATATTCCCTGTCCTATCTTCTTCCTCCAGTCATTTTATGTGCAGACCCACAGACAGGCTAGTTGCCATGCATGGACTCAAACATGTATTTAACCAAATGGCCATGTCCAAAACTGAGTGGGAACTAGTCCTCAGTCTAACCAAATGGGCTGCTGTCGATTGTAGGTCCTGGTACTAGCAGACATGTGCACAGTCTACACACAGTCCAGGGGCATGGCCATGGTCAGTCAATCACTCAGGCTAAGCACATACAGGGGATCTGTCCAACCACATTCTGGGAATTGGGAAATGGTCAATCCTGTAGGCCTATCATAGAACATAGAACATAGAACATAGAACAATACAGCACAGAACAGGCCCTTCGGCCCACGATGTTGTGCCGAACTTCTAACCTAGATTAAGTACCCATCCATGTACCTATCCAAATGCCGCTTAAAGGTCGCCAATGATTCCGACTCCACCACTCCCACCGGCAGCGCATTCCATGCCCCCACCACTCTCTGGGTAAAGAACCCACCCCTGACATCTCCCCTATACCTTCCACCCTTCACCTTAAATTTATGTCCCCTTGTAACACTCTGTTGTACCCGGGGAAAAAGTTTCTGACTGTCTACTCTATCTATTCCTCTGATCATCTTATAAACCTCTATCAAGTCACCCCTCATCCTTCGCCGTTCCAACGAGAAAAGGCCGAGAACTCTCAACCTATCCTCGTACGACTTCCTCTCCATTCCAGGCAACATCCTGGTAAATCTTCTCTGCACCCTCTCCAAAGCTTCCACATCTTTCCTATAGTGAGGCGACCAGAACTGCACACAGTACTCCAAATGTGGCCTAACCAAAGTCCTGTACAGCTGCAACATCACTTCACGACTCTTGAATTCAATCCCTCTGCTAATGAACGATAATACTCCATAGGCCTTCTTACAAACTCTATCCACCTGAGTGGCAACCTTCAAAGATCTATGTACATAGACCCCAAGATCCCTCTGTTCCTCCACCTGACTAAGAACCCTACCATTAACCCTGTATTCCGCATTCTTATTTGTTCTTCCAAAATGGACAACCTCACACTTGGCAGGGTTGAACTCCATCTGCCACTCCTCAGCCCAGCTCTGCATCATATCTAAGTCCCTCTGCAGCCGACAACAGCCCTCCTCACTGTCCACAACTCCACCTATCTTCGTATCATCTGCAAATTTACTGACCCACCCTTCGACTCCCTCATCTAAGTCATTAATAAAAATTACAAACAGCAGAGGACCCAGAACTGATCCCTGCGGAACTCCACTTGTAACTGGGCTCCAGGCTGAATATTTACCATCTACCATCTACTATCTATAACAGTCATGGGAATTAAGCCAATACTCAGTGAGCTGTCAAGAGTGCTGTCAGTAGTCTGGTCAGTCAATCTAATGTCTGCTCATCAAAGTTGATCAGAGGTCTTGGACAAATACAGTACTAGGGTCCATGCTTTGATCATTGACAAGGGTGCAAGGCTGGGTACGGGGAGATGGGGGGGGGGGGGGAGTGTGGAGGGGAAGCAGTATTTGTGGTGTGGTTTGCTGTAGAAATAATGGACAGATAACTACCAAAAATGATAATGGAGTCAAGGCTGAGGGGTAAGGGAAAGGTGAGATGTACATTGAGGTGGGTAAAAGGTCAGTAATGGGAAATTGCAAGCTAAAGTGAGGGTGGGTGGACAGCATCAAAGGGCAGGCTCATTTATAGTAGGCAATTTATTGGCAGTGATCATCATCATGTCTCCAGTGGTGTCTATACAGTACCAAAGTGGGCATTATTAAGATGCAATGTTGGGACTCAGGGGAGCAGGGAGGACAATTGGAGGTGAAATGTCATATGGTGGATCTCTATATGGGGCTAATGGGTGGAATTAGGCTGTCAGGTTAGTGTGAGGGACGTGGAGGCTCTGCAGAGATTCTTGGTGACCAGACAGAGCCCAATGCTGATGGTATCTTCTGCAAGCTGCATTTCCTGCCATTACTTGCTATTTTCTAGATATGAAGTGTAACTACAAAATGGCTGGGACATGACCAAAGTGGTCACAGTCAATGTCAGGTTGATGGGTGAATGCACGGAATCCATGTCTGCTGGGTATCAGAACATTAAGCAAGTGTTTGCTAACTCCACATTTTACTTGCATTGACATCTTCAACCCTTTTGCAATGCATGCAGAATGTATGTGCTTATGTTTCAAATGCTGGTCAAAAGTGATTTGCACCATGCCATTGGTGTTTCAAAATCCAATATCACCTTCTCAGTGATGCAGAAATTAGTGGCAATGACTTCAAAGGAAGCAAATCGCCAGAGGCAAGCATCACTTCAGAAACTTTCAAGGGTGCTGTGGAATGTGGGGAATGTTGTTGCGTCATATGCCATGTAGGTATGATAATAGACTGCTGAATGCAATGAAAAGTTGATTTATTGATGTGGCTTTGGGATGGGAAGGAGGTCAGAGTGCAACAGGTGCTCCCTTTTAGATTTTCTGTGTTTGACATTCAGCTGGGTTGACAGCTTCACTAACTTGGTGTACAGGCTGCGACCAGGGCCATGATTGATCAAAAAATGGGGTGCTGAAGAGGTGGTTCGGTTGCTTGGATCAGCCTGAGTGGGAGCTGCAATACTGTCTGGACAAAATGTGCCATATCATCCTGGCATGCTATACTCTGCACAATTAAAACAGACAATGAGATGGGTGTGATAGATGCTGACGAACTGAGAATTTGAGAATAATCTTCTCAGGAGGAGGATGTGGACATTGGAAAAGAGTGTGCGTGTGCATAACAGAGTTCAGCTGCATAGGGTACAACCAGGCAGACAGGACCTGATTGACACCTAGTTCCACTAGATGAGAACTGGATACAGCTGACCATAATGGAATATCAGACAGTCATTGGTCATTATGCCAACATTTGGATAACATTGTGGGAGTGAACCTCTGCCTCTATTTATAACATTTGTAATTGCTTTTGCTGGTAATAAATAAAAGCTCATGTTTGGAATTGTTCAACTGTTTGCCCATGTGTGATGTTCCCTCCCAGTTAATGACAAGTGGCAGGATTCTAGTGGGTTCTGGGGACAGAGTAGCAGTGATTTAGAGGCAGTGTTTAGATGGGATGTAGCCAAGGACAGGTAAATTGTGTGGTCTTGTGCTTACACAGTGACTAGGTTGAGAGAATGGGGTTGTATGTGTGAGAGTGTCAATCATGTTGACTATATGCCATGGGTTGCATGGCTTTGAGATTGTTGTGCGATTACATTGCTGGGGAGGAGCAACACCAGATTGCCAACACTTGTCCACATGCACAACAGCCTTTTAAGAATAGCACAAGTGCCAGGATGCTGGTCTTTCAGCAGATATTCACTGAATAGCAAGTTGTTCTAGGAACAACAAGTGATAAGATGGAGTCAGAATTGGACAAGAGGTATACTAAAGGGCTGAGGTAGATACTTAATGAGGTGAATTTGATAAGATGCACATAAATTCTTGCTGCGCCTCATGGCAACAAGCCTTCTGAAAAGCTCAATACATCTGCAGCCAAAGAAATATAAGATTAGCTGAATGTTTGCCTCTTCCAACCTTCTCACAAACCCTTTAATGCTGTATAAATTTTCATATTAAGTGTTTCAGGTTCTTGCAGTGAGACAGTGTTTTAATTTATATTCGATGAATTGCAATTTGAAGACATGTCACGAGCATTGGAAAAATGTCTTCATTTTGATTCAGTTATGAGGTACTGCTGTCTATACAGGGTTAATTCTTCATATTTAAAAATTCCATTAAATGGTTTGCAGGGCATCAAGAAAGTCTTTACCAATCTGATTTGAATCAAGTTTTTTTTTCCCTGGGAGTTATTTCTGAACTAGCCTCAGGATGTGGGAGATTTTGTTAACTTTAACCTAACATCAGAGGAAATGAATTTATACCATTTGTATGGTGTAGTTTAATTTAAAACAGTAGTTAAAGCAAAACATTTTGAAATCAATCATTCCTGTAAATTGCGTCTACAATGCTCTGTTCTGCGCAGGTAGATGGGCCTCTCACATCCTTATTGGACAAGATGGTCCCCAGTTTACTATATTACCCAACTGCCCCATTAACTGGGTGGGATAACAGGTTGATTCTAGGAATGGGAGTCGGTGAATTTGAATTACAAGCAGCAGGAAAAGATGACTTTCCAGGAACACACTGGAAATTAATCATCATTATAAAAAAGATCAGATTTTCTATTACTCTGAACCAGACTGTGTTGAAATAAGATATTGTGCAAGTCAGTTGTAACCAGCATCTAAAAAATGTGTATTCCTGTCTAATTCATAAGTTTTTAATCATTCATTTTCCCATTTCTGTGGTGTCCTCAGTTTCAAGATTGGTTAATGCGTGAGCCCCAAAGAATTGGCACAGAATTGATTCCGAAATTCATTGAATTTCCGAACATACAAGGATTACACAGGGTGTTACATTCCATCACTGACAGTCAAAAAGTGTATTTTTTTAACATCTTGGCCGAAACATAAGGAAGTCTCACTTATTTCCACTTACATTTGTTATTTCTCACATTTCTCTGTGTATGAATCATTTCAGATTGATAACCCAGTTGCTATTCCATTCAATGGGTTGCATTTTATGCCTGAGTTTGTCTCAGAATAAGAAGCTTCATTGTTTCCATTTATTTAAAACAATGCAAAGGCCATAAAAGCCATGTTTGAAGCTGGAAAAGTAGATACAATCCACGTGCTGAAGATACTGATATCTCAACTTACAGGACAGCTCTGTCATTACTCAGTACCTGTTTTTTATTAGGACACTGGGTAGAAGTTTCAGTAGAAAATTAATGTTGTGGTACAAACTGAATACTAGAATTGTATTGAATTACAAAGATCCTATAGCACAGAAATGGGCCATTCAGCCCAATTGGTCTATGCCAGCATACTAAACAACATGAGTTGTATGCTGCACAAGACATTTCACTGTGGTGTGCAGTGTATGCTATTGCTATATTTGTACAGCGCATTTCGCATAATCATCATCCCAAGGTGCTTCATAGGGGCATTATTGAAGCAAACAAACACTAGACTCATAGGAGATATTGGAGCAGATGACAAAATGTTTTGTAAAAGAGATGGGTTTAAGGAACTTATTCAAGAAGAAAAGTGAGGTACAGAGGGGAGAGGCATGGAGAGAACATTTCAGAACTTCAGGTCCAGGCAAGTCATGAATTGTGCAGCTATTAAACTTGAGGGTGCTTAGGAGGCCAGAATTAGAAGAACGTAGATAAAATGTGAAAAGTCATGTTGTTAAAAAATTGAAAATAGGTGCAGGAGTAGGCCAAATGACCCTTCGAGCCAGCACCAACCAAGCTAGCTCAAGCTTTCAAGCATTTTTATGGCTTTGTTTACTTTTCTCTGTGTCCACACCCAGACTTAACTAATCAAGCACAATGAGCTTAATAGTAAACAGATTCAAATAATGGACATCAGACAGTTGATGCCTACAGGAGGAATATTCAGTAATAATGCTTTTTGGTGTAAATTGCACAGATAAGATTTAATGAAAATGTTGATGAGCCTTGAGGTAAGTTGCGAAGTAACTGAGACCTCGATAGTCATGTTTCAACATTCTGCCAGCGGTTTAGATTAGATTACCAACAGTGTGGAAACAGGCCCTTCGACCCAACAAGGCCACACTGATCCTCCGAAGAGTAATCCATCCAGACCTATTCCCCTACATTTACCCCTGACCAATGCACCTAACACTATGGGCAATTTAGCATGGCCAATTCACCTGAGTTGCACATCTTTGGATTGTGGAAGGAAACTGGAGCACCCGGAGGAAACCCACAGAGACACAGGCAATATGTGCAAACTCCACACAGACAGTCACCCCAAGGGTGGAATCAAACCCAGGTCCCTGGCACTGTGAGGCAGCAGTGCTAACCATTGCAGGGTATAAACACTGTACATTTATACCCTGTACAGCACAGAGCATGTTGCTCTGTCACTTTGCAATCATGCGGTCTCCTCCTAAATGTTGTTTAAAAGTAACAAGCAAAAACCTAAATTGCTGGAGAACATCAATAGGTCTGGCAGGATCTGTGAAGAGAAAACAGTTAATGTTTTGAGTCCATAAGACCGGAGAGTAGAGACAAGCTGGTTGAATGCACAGTCATTGATAATGGGACAATCGAAATTTTGGATGTCATTAATAGAGAATCAGAGAGTATATGAGAGGCAATAAGGATGGAGGAGGTTGCAAAAATTGTAAGGAGTAAGAGGTTTTTATGATTGATATATTTTAAGATTTGAATCTAAACTTTGGGTCAAACAGGATGACAGGTTTTCTTTTGCATCTCTGAGTGAGTGGCTAGAATGAGAAGCAAAGGTCATGATAAGGGTTAGTAACAATCTTTTAAGTCTTTCAGATGATCAATTACAGGCAATTTGAACATTGGCTATAAATTGGAACAGTCAGTTTGAAAGTATATACAGAGTCAGAGAGTTACGGGAAGAAATCGAGCTTAGTGTGATCAGTATGCACATAACATATATACATGATATCAACAAATTACAGCAGCATTAATGTGAATGGAAAATCTTGAGATACATTTGAAAAACCTCAGTTAGGAAATAAATGCAAAAAAAAACTGATTTTACAAAGGATTATATCCCTGCTTCATGGGCACAATAAGGGCTTAATACATGGGTGTGTTGGCATTGTTTCCTATCCAAAAGCTATTTTAAAATGTTTAAAACAATTGTGGGTTTATTTTCCAGCTGGCCAGATTCAAACCACATAGACTAACATTCACATTGTTGTCTCACCAGATTCCACTCCTTTAGTCAACTTAATCAAGTAATTTAACACACTTCCTGACAAATCCTTTTGCTGAGGGTTTTTATCTTGCTTACTTGCTTTTTCTATCTCTCATTTGGGTGGCATTGTGACTCAGTGGTTAGCACTGTTGCCTCACAGCTCTAGAGACCCGGGTTTGTTCCCAGCCTTGGGTGTTTGTATGTTCTCCCCACATCTGATTCCTGATGAAGGGCTCCTGCCCGAAATGTCGATTCTCCTGTTCCTTGGATGCTGCATGACCTGCTGTGCTTTTCCAGCACCACACACTTTCGACAGTACATAAGAAGGCCACTCAGCTCATCATACCTGTGTGGGTTTTTTGCAAGTAGTTTTCTAATTCCTTTTTGAATTTTATTGTTGAATATGTTTCCATTACTCTTTCAGACAGTGCATTCTAGATCATACCAACTCAGTGTGTCAGAAATATTCACTGTGGTCATTGGAAGGAGAACCAAAATCACAAGGACGATGTTACATCTATTTCTTTTAGCCATTATCTACAATCTGTGCCCTCTGGTTACCAATCTTGTTGTCATTGAAACAGTTATTCTTTATTTACCTCATTGAAATGGTTCAGGGTTTTCAATACTTTTATTGGTTATTCAGTATTTTTTTATGAAGGAATCTATTTATTACCCACACAATTTGTTTTTGTTTTCAAGTGGTGGATGAATTTGGCAAGACTACATTTAGTGCTGATTGTTTTCTTCCAAAGGTGGTGATGGCCTTTCTGTTTGGAGTTAAAAATCACACAACACCAGGTTATAGTCCAACAGGTTTACTTGGAAGCACTAGCTTTCAGAGTGTTGCTCCTTCATCAGGTGGTTGTAAGGACCAACACTCCGAAGACTAGTTCTTCCAAATAAACCTGTTGGACTATAACCTGGTGTTGTGGGATGTTTAACTTTGTACACCCCAGTCCAACACCGGCATCTCCAAATCATTTGTGTTTGGACCATGGTAGTTATGGTGCTTCCACAATAGAATTCAATATGGAATTCCATTCTGACTCAGCAACAAGGAACTGTGCTCACACTAAGGTGATGTGTGAAATAAATTCCAGTGATGTTATTAAAGTTCATGATTATTGAATATATCATTAGAATAGCATTAGTGAATTGTTATAGTGTGTCTCCACTGTATGTACTGTATCCACAATGCCTGGTGGTAAACAAAATCAATTTTGGGTTGAGGGGCAGATTCTATTCAAATCTCCATATGTGAAATAATCAATAGTACTAGGGATTTTGTCCATCTTAAAGCAATCATTTGTGTTTCTTTCTAAAGATTAAGGAAGCTGGGTTAAGCTGCTGTGGTACAATGATCTTGATCTTTTGTTCTCCTCTCTTATCTCTTCTTTCTTAAAGATGCTCATTCAAGTTGGAAATGGTTCCAGGAGGATAAGCTGGCAAATTACTGGCTGGATGAAATCCAAAATCTATTGTGTCCTCTCTGGCATATTTTTCTGTGTGTATACACATATGGATACATACACATGCAAGCTTCCACATGTTACACATAGTGCCACACACAGACACAGATAAAGAAACAAACTCGTGCAGGTTGGAATCTTTAATTTTCCTCAGGCATCTTGATTGCTTGCTAAAAAGGTAACAAGTCACTGCCACTAACTCTTCAAAGCATGAACAGCAACACCTTCTTCCAACAGGCACATTAGAGGTCAGGAGTGGGTCTTCCCCTCCTGAGGGTTGTTGTCTCATTCAGCAAGAGCTGACAGCCAATCTGAGGCCACAAGTAAGGCCATGGTCATTGGAAGAAGAACCAAAATCACAAGGACTAAGATGTTAGGTAAGTGAATTTTAGAGTGGAGGTTTAATAACACCCTAAGACCATAAGAAATAGGAGCAGGAATAGGCTGTTCTGTCTCTTGAGCCTGCTCTACCATTCAATAGGATCACAGCTGATCTGACATTCCTCATATTCTCTTTCCTCCCTTTCCTCCTTGATTCCCTAACTGAACGAGATTTTATCCATCCCACTCCTCTCGGTGCAAAGAATTCTGAAGCCTCTCAACCCTCTGAGAGAAGGAATTTCATCTCATCTCAATCTTAAATTGACACTCCTTCATTCTAAAATAATTGCCCATTGATCTTAGGCTCTCCCATGAGAGGCAACATTCTTTCAGCATTAATCCTATCAAGCCCCTTAAGAATCCCATATATTTCAATGAGATCATCTTCTATTCTTCTATATTATAACTAGTAGAGTCCCAACCTGCTTACCCTTTTCTCATAAAACAAACCCTCCATACCAGAGTTACTAGTGAACTAGTGAACCCTCTCTGAACTGCCTTCAATGAAATGATATCTTTCCTTAAAGAGTGGAAACAAAACTGCTCAAAGTACTCCAGATGTGGTCTCACCAGCACCTTATACAGTTGAAATAAGACTTCCATACTTTTATATATCCCAAGCCCCTTGAAATAAGAGTCAACATTCCAATAGCCTTCCTAATTACCTGCAGCATCTGTGTGCTAGCCTTCTGTGTTGCATGTACATGTATTCCCAAGTCCCTGTGTATTGCAGCTTTCTGCAGTTCTTTCTCCATTTAAATGACTTTCTTTTTTGTCCTCTCTTCCAAAATGAACAACTTCACATTTTCTCTCATTATATCCTATTTCCCAACTCTTTGCTCAACTATTTACCTGTCAATATCTCTCTGTGAAGTGTTTGTATCCCTTTCTCAACTTGCCTTTTGACATTTTCTTTTGTTATCTGCAAACTTGCCACAGCATTCATTTCCTTCCTCCAAGTCATTAATGCATATTGTAAACAGTTATAGTCCCAGCATCCCAATGGTCACAGGTCACCAACATGAAAAAGAACCTCTTATCCGTATTTGCTCTCTCCTGTCATTAGCCAATTCTCTATCCATGCCAATAGACTGCCCCCCAGCACCATAAGCTTTTATTTTATGACAACTTTTTGTGAGGTACTGTATCGAATGCTTTCTGGAAGTTCAAAAACAACACACCAACTGCCTCCTCTCTCTTCACTCTGGTTGAGACTTCCCCAAAAAGCTCTAAAGGATTAGTCAGACCTGGTTTTCCTTTTGTGAAGCCATCCTGCTTCTGCTTGATCAAATCATGACTTTCTAAATGTGCTGCTATTACTTCCTTAATAACCAATTCCAATATATTTCTAACAAAAGATGTTCGGCTAATTAGCCTATACTTACCTGCTTTTTGTCTCCCTACCTTTTTGAATAAGCGTGCCACATTGGATTTTGATGAGAATACAGGGGGAATGGTTAGTAAGTTTATGGATGTCACCAAAATCGATAGTGTAGTGGACAGTGAAGAAGGCTATCTGAGACTACAAAGAGATCTTGATCAATTAGGACAATGGGCTGAGGAGGAGCAGATGGATTTTCATTTTGATAAATGAAAGGCAATACATTTCAATAAGACAAACCAGGGCAGGACTTCAACAGTTAATAGTAGGGCCTTGGGGAGTGTTTTGAACAAAGACACTGAAGGGTGCAGGTACATACTTCCTTGAAAGTGGCATCACAGGTAGACAGTGTGGTGAAGAAGACATTTGGCATGCTTGCCTTCATCACTTAGAGTTTTGAACATAGGAGTTGAGGCATAATATTACAGCTGTATAAGACATGGATAAGGCCACATTTGGAATACTGCGTACAATTCTGGTTGCCTTGCTATAAGAAAGAAGTTATTAAACTGGAAAAGATGCAAAAAAGGATGTTACCAAGACTGGAGAGTTTGAGTTATAAAAAGGCTGGATAGGCTGGGAGTTTTGTCCCTGAAGTTTAGGACACTGAGGGTTGACCTTATTGAGGTTTATAAATTCATGAGGGGCATAGATAAGGTGAATAGCCAAAGTTATTTCCCCAGGATAAGGAAGTACAAAACTCAAGGGCACAGGTTTAAAGTGAGAGGAGAAAGATTTAAAATGGAACTGAGGGGCAACATTTTCACACAAAGGGTAGTGCATATATGGAACAAGTTACCAAAGGTATTAATAAAGGCTAGGATAATTAGAGCATTTAAAAGACATTTGGACAGGTAAATAGATAGAAAAGGCTTAGACAGAATTTGGCGAAGTGCAGGCAAATGGGACTAGTTCTGTTTTTGGAAACCTGGTCAACATGGTGAGTTGGGCCGAAGGGTCTATTTCTACGCTGTATGACTCTATGACTCTATTGGCAATTTTACAGTATGCTGCTACTTCTTCAGAGTCCAAACCATTTGGAAAATTATAACCAAAGCATCCAAGCAACCACTATCTCTATAGTTAATTCTTATATGGTCTTTCAATGCAAACCATCAGGGCCAGTGGATGTTCCTGCCCTGAGCCCCATACATTTGTCTAATATTACTTTTTAATGATGGAGACAGTACTTAATTTCTCCCCCATTTTATTTAGTATTAATGGAATGTTTGAACTATCTTTGGTAGTAAAGACTGATGCAAAATATGTATTTAACTCCTTGTTTCCCATGATCATCTACAACATCAGAAATTGCTGGAAAAACCCAGCAGGTCTTGCACCAACTGTGGAGAGAAAGAATAGTTTTGGGTCCAATAACCCAAATTCAAAGCTTGACCTGAAATTTCTGATTTTGTTTCTGATTTTCAGCATCTGTAGTTCTTTATTTTCCTTACCCATAGCCATCTACCTAGCTTAATTTTCTAAGGGGCCTATGTTCAGTTGGACCTCTCTCTTCCTTTCCATACTTTTAAGAAAGCTTTTATTGTCAAATGTTATATTCCTCTCTAGTTTATTTATTCTTTTTTTATTGTTTTAGTCCTCTTCCTTATTACATTTTTAGTCCTCCTAGGCTTGTAAGCTTGGGGGACACTGGGAGGGACTGTAGGGGGATCGGAAGCAAGTTTTACTGGCCAACCTCAAGCACTATTTCCAGTCCCTTCATCATGAATAAATGAGCACCTACATGAGAGATCCCACCTCAACTACACTGGATACACTGGTCGGTTAGCTTTTGGTTATTTACAGTACATAGAGCTGGGACAATTATACCCATGCAGGGACTAGGCCTTTAAGTGATCTTTAAGTGGTGATTAATTGATCACTTAATAGCCTTAGTTGATGGCCACGTACGATGATTATTCCTGGACCTCTGGTCCAGAACTTCTTTCTGGTGGAGGTGTAGACATTGGGATTGTGATATACAATCAGCACATGACACAAGTGCCACAAAATGACTAAATTCCAACAAGATAGAATCGCTTTTGACACTCAATAGCATTGTCACCACTGAATATCCTGTTCTCAATATCCTGGGATTATCAATGACCAGAAACTGAACTGGACTATCCATGTAAATACAGCAGATGGACTGCAACAATTTGGAAAGGCAGATCACCACTACCTTCTCAAGGACAGCTAGGGATGGATAGTAAATGATAGCCCACTCAGTGACACGTACAAGAGCAGTTCAGAGGTTAGGAATCCTGCAGCTAGTACCTCATGTCCTGACTCCCCAAAGTCTATTTATCATTTTCAAGTCAGGAGTGCAATGGAATAATCTTCGCTTGCCTGGACGGTGCAGATCCAACAACAGTCAAGATGCTGACACCATCCACTCACTCTATCACTGATGCTCAAATGGTGTTTACCATCTCCAAGATCTACTCTCGATGTTCATCAAAGATCCATTGACAGTACCATCCAAAACCACAACCATTTCTGTAAAGAAGAACTATGGCAGTAGATACATGGAGTAACACCACCTGCAACTTCCCTTCCTGACTTGGAAATAGACCACCATTCCTTTAGTGTTGTTGGATCAAAATCCTAGATTTCACTCCATAATAACATTGTGGGTGTACCTCCAGCAGGTGGACTGCAGCAATTCGGAAAGGCAGATCATCACGACCATCTCAAGGACAACTAGGGATGGATAGTAAATGATAATCCACTCAGTGACACACACAAAAAATAACTGAATGAAAAAAAAGATACTTTTTGTGTATCACAACAACTTTTCAGGATTGAATCATTTCTTTGTGAGAGTGGTTTGCTACGAACAAGGCATGTAGGGAAACATGCACGGAGCGAGCACAACAAAGTGGGTCATAGGTAGTTGGCTCTCAATTACTTTTGTCTGCTCTGAACATTTTCTGTGATATACAGTAGATGGCAACAGCTGTATCAGATATCCAGCTCTTCACTTCTTTCACTCGTGGGGGAAATACTCTCAGCTGTGGCTCAGTATAAACACTCATGTCTTAGCCAAATCATTGTTGAACAAATAATCTACTACTAAAAAATCACTACAAATTTGAAGAGTCAGTACTGAGGGAGAGATGCACTGAGGCAGCTAGTGTTGAAGGAGTGCTGCATTCTCAGAGAGTTGTCAATGAGGGTGAGCTGAGCTGTTGGAGTGTCAGGACACAGGGAACACTGTACAGTCAAGATTCAGTCAGAGGATCAGTACTATGGAATTGTTGAACTATTTGTGAGTTAGTACTGAGGGAATACTGAGCTACTAGAAGATTAGTACGGAATGAACACTGCACTATTGGAGGATCAGTACAGAGGGTGGACTGCATTAATCGAGGATCAGTACAGAGGGAGGACTGCAGGAAGATCAGTACAGAGGGAGTACTGCACTATTGGAGGATCAGTACAGAGGGTGGACTGCATTAATTGAGGATCAGTACAGAGGGAGGACTGCAGGAAGATCAGTACAGAGGGAGGACTGCACTATTGGAGGATCAGTACAGAGGGAGGACTGCACTAATCGAGGATCAGTACAGAGGGAGGACTGCAGGAAGATCAGTACAGAGGGAGGACTGCACTATTGGAGGATCAGTACAGAGGGAGGACTGCACTAATCAAGGATCAGTACAGAGCGAGGACTGCACTGTTGGAGGATCACTACAGAGGGAGGACTGCACTAATCTAGGATCAGTACAGAGGGAGGACTGCACTGTTGGAGGATCAGTACAGAGGGAGAACAGCACTGTTGAAGGATCAGTAGAGAGGGAGGACTGCATTGTTGGAGGATCAGTACAAGAGTGAGGACTGCGCTATTGAAGGATCAGTGCAGAGGGGACACTGTACTATTAGAGGATCAGTGCAAAGGGAACACTACTATTGGAGGATCAGTACAGAGGGAGGACTGCACTGTTGGAGGATCAGTAGAGAGGGAGGACTGCACTGTTGGAGGATCAGTACAGAGGGAGGACTGCATTATTGGAGGATCAGTACAGAAGGGGAACTGTACTATTGGAGGATCAGTACAGAGGAGGCACTGTACTATTGGAGGATCAGTGCAGAGGGAACACTACTATTGGAGGATCAGTACAGAGGGAGGACTGCACTATTGGAGGATCAGTATGGAGGGAGGACTGCACTGTTGGAGGATCAGTACAGAGGGAGGACTGCATTATTGGAGGATCAGTACAGAAGGGGCACTGTACTATTGGAGGATCAGTGCAGAGGGAACACTACTATTGGAGGATCAGTACAGAGGGAGGACTGCACTATTGGAGGATCAGTACAGAGGGAGGACTGCATTATTGGAGGATCAGTATGGAGGGAAAACTGCTCTATTGGAAAACCAGTACTGAGGGATTGATGCAACAGTGAAGAGTCAGTGCTGAGGGAATGCTACACTGTCAGAATTTTGGGATGGAGGGAGCACTACAATGTCAGAGGGTCAGTACTGAGGGTTAGTGATGCTGCACTATGTACCAATATGAACTCTCAGACAGTGCAGCACTTTCTCTGCGCCTTCTCTCTGACAATGCAGTCCTCTGTCAGTACTGATCCTCTGTGCATCATGACATTAGGACTGATCGTCTGACCATGCAGCGCTCCCTATGCACTGAACCTCTGACAGTGACCTCAATAGTGACCCTTGCACAGCCAAGAGGGGCAGTATGGAAGTAGCAAGATATAACACTGACAGACTGTCAGACCTGAATTTTACATTTTCTGGCTAAGTCCAAGTTGCATCAAATTGTTTTAGAGGGTTTCTTGTTGCAAGACCAAGTGAGATTTCTTGCCCTACCTTCCCAAACTTGCCTTATTTATTACCTATTACACCCCTGTGATATCCCAATCAGCTCACTGCATACTATTTGCAGAGCAACCCCACTCAGCAGATATCCCACAATTCACCAACGGCCCATGTTATCCTTAAAAGCCTGTTGTGTACTTGGACAAGCACCATCAGTCTGGAACTGCTGACATTTAACCTGGGCATGGCAGACAGAGGGAATTTAACATCCTGCTTTGTAGGCAGTGATATGGAGGTCTTACTGGATGGAGTGATGCCAATGCAGGAATTCCTCTCCACCTCCCCCCCACCCAAGGATGAACAGAACAGCAAACCATGCTATCTTGGTTTGTGGTTGCAAACTGGGATTAAAGCACTCTGTGTCATTTGCAGGAACGGTAGAGAAGGAGGACTGCATTATTGGAGGATCAGTACAAGAATGAGGACTGCACAATTGGGGGATTAGTGCAGAGGGAACACTGTACTATTGGAGGATCAGTACAGAGGGAGGACTGCACTATTGGAGGATCAGTAGGAAAAATGTCAATGTCCTTCTATCACGATTACAGTAACAACCTCCCATGAAGACTCATGCTCTATAAATTTCACTGCTAGCTGCAACATCTTCCCTTACTCTCTCTCACCCACCCAAGCCCCGAAGTCACTAACCCTGCTTGCCCTCTGCACTGTTTACTCACATGTGACATCTCACCCCCACCCCCGCCGCACCAACTGTAGCTGAACCACCCACCTTCATCTTCCACATACCTGCTTCTCTCTCATTCCAGGAGGAAAGCCGACCCAATAGGGCAGAAAAGTCAGATGGTGTGCTGCCTACCATTCAACTCATCAGCCCTAAGAGACGAGGATGTTCACTTTGACTGCATTGAGCAAAGCCTGAACTGCTAACAGAGACTATCTTGGACTTATTGTGCTGGGAATCCTGAGCAACTGTCTCCTGACAACTATGACAATATATCTGAACCAAACAGCAAGGCAAGACAGCAGCAAAGTGAGCATGGCATCTCTGGCTGAGAGGGCAAATTGAATAAAAGCAAAGCAACGCCCAGACAGCGATGCTGAGGATATCCAGGTCAAATGAAAGCACTCTAAGTGAGCATTATGTCAGTGCGCGAACAGCCCTGAGATGCACTCTGGGCCAGTACATGAGTTGGGTGTGTGCCCCTGAGCACTTCATGTCCTTGCTTCAGCATAACAACAATATTTGCCAGTGATACAGCACTGAAGTGTACAAATGCAGAATTGACCTGCAAGTGCAAGTGCATGTGCAATTAGATTCTTAGAGGCTGGCACATGTCGGAAGCCAATGTCTGTGAATGTGGGCAATATGTAGCCAATGCACATGGACAGTGATTTGATAGGTTGATGCCTGGTTTCCAATATGGAGGTTGATCAGAGAAGCTGAATCCTCCACATGCTCACACTGATTACCTTGCTGAGTTTTCCTGACGTCTAGATTGTTTGGCAATTTTAAGTTAGGAATGCGGATAATAACTAGGTGAGCTGTTGCATTAAAAAGACAGTTAACTATCAATAATGAGCAAAAGTTGACATCACACTGCTGCCTAACCCTCACCAAGGGAGTGCTGCATTGTTGGAGAATGCAGATCAGGCAACAACACCGAAAAGAGTGAAAGAAGAGTGCAGCTAAGATTGTGGGGAGCAAGATGAGGGGCCGGAGTCTGTAGAAGACCATATCTTGGAAAAGAAAATCAAAATGACATCACAGGGAAACAGATTGATTGATTGGTATGTAGTTTCATCTGTTAACTGTCAAATCTCATACAATCTATTCACAAATGGTCTGAAAGGACAGACATTGAGCAGAACTTCATTGACAGCTCGAATCACTGTTGTGCATGTGGGAAGCTGGGGACTATGTGATAGTATGTTTAAAAAGGTGGTCACATCACAAGTTAGGAGATTCAGACAGAAAAGAAATGAGTAAACACACAATAGTTCAAGAGAATCACGAAGGTCATGTAAGTGCTCCTGAGTAAATATCACTCACTAGCTAGTTTTTCTGTTTTGAATACTGGTGGGGGGGATGTTAATAGTGTCATAGATCACAGAGATGTACAGCACAGAAATAGAAACTCCAGTCCACTTGTCCATGCCGATCAAGTTTCCCAAACTAAACTAGTCCCACTTGCCTGCGTTTGGCCTCTATCCCTCTAAACCTTCCCTATTCATGTACCTGTCCACATGTCTTTTAAATATGGTAACTGTACCTGTATCTACGACCTCCTCTAGCAGTTCATTCCACATACAAAACATCCTCTGTGTAAAAACGTTACCCCTTTTAAGCCTTTCTCCTCTCGCCTTAAAAATATGCCCTTGAGTTTTTGAACTCACCTACCCTATGGAAAAGACTTTGCTTTTCACCTTATAGAAACATAGGAAATAGATGCAGGAGTAGGCCATTCAGCCCTTTGAACGTGCACCACCCTTCAATATGATCAGAAGTGATCATGCAATTTCAGTATCCCATTCCTGCTTCCCCGCCCTTGAACCCTTTAGCATGTCCAGCTCCCTCTTGAATATTTCTAACGAACTGGCCCCAATTCTGTGGTAGAGAATTCCCATGAGTTCACAACTCTCTGAGTAAAGAAATTCTTCCTCATCTCTGTCCCGAATGGCTTATCCTTTACTCTTAGACTGTGACCCCTAGTTCGGGATGTCCCAACATTGGGAACCCTCTTCATACAGCCATCCCGTCCAGTCCCATTAGGATTCTATGAGATGCCCCCCCTCCATTCTTCTAAATTCCAGTGAGTACAAGCCCCAATGACCTAATCTTCCTTTATATGTCAGTCCTGCCATCACAGGAATCAGTCTGGTGAACCTTCACTAGACTCCCTCAATAGCAACAACGTCTTTCCTCAGACTAGACCAAAACTGCACGCAATACTCACCAAGACCCTGCATAACTGCAGCAAGACATCCCTACTCCTCTCACTATGAAGGAGTTTATAGTCCAACAGGTTTATTTGGAAGCACTAATTTTCAGAGCACTGCTACTTCATTAGCGCTCTGAAAGCTAGTGCTTCCAAATAAACCTATTGGACTATAGCCTGGTGTTGTGTGATTTTCAACTTTGTCCACCCCAGTTCAACACTGGCACCTTCACATCATGGCTGTGAAGGAGAGCATGCCATTAGCTTTCCTCACAGCCTGCTGCACCTGCATGCCAACCTTCAGTGACTGTTCCACCATGATACCGAGGTTTCATTGCAACTCGCCTTTTCCTAAACTCCCACCATTCAGGTAATAATCTGCCTTCGTGTTTTTGCAAATGAAGTGAATAACCTCACATTTATCCACATCATATTGCACGTGCCAAGTATTTGCCACTCAGTCAACCTGACCAAGTCACGCGGAGAAAGTAAGGACTGCAGATGCTAGAGATCAGTGTGTTGCTGAAAAAGCACAGCAGATCAGGCAGTATCCGAGGAGCAGGAGAATTGATGTTTTGGGCATATG
This sequence comes from Chiloscyllium plagiosum, assembly GCF_037043375.1. Taxonomy (NCBI): domain Eukaryota; kingdom Metazoa; phylum Chordata; class Chondrichthyes; order Orectolobiformes; family Hemiscylliidae; genus Chiloscyllium; species Chiloscyllium plagiosum. Next base: position 29,469,694 of record NW_028270140.1, read on the forward strand.
CCTCATTAAGGCATATTCCTGATGAAGGGCAAATGCCTGAAATGACAATTCTCCTGTTCCTCGGATGCTGCCTGACCTGCTGTGCTTTTCCAGCAACACACTCTCGACTCTGATCAAGTCACTCTGCAACCTCTAAGCATCCCCCCTCACAGCACACACTACCACCCAGCTTAGCATCATCTGGAAATTTGGAGATATTCGATTCAATTCCATCATAATATCGATGCACCTCTTGATTTTATAAACCTGTATAAGGTCACTCCTCTAATGCGGCAATGAAAATAATCCCAGCCTATCCAGTCTCTTCTTATAACTCAAACCCTCCAGTTCATCACAGGAATGTAATAAGTTCCAAGTTTGTGACACCATCATTAACATTGGGGGGGGAAAGTTGAGTGGAAGTGCAATTGTAGTAAGAAATGTGACTGTTAGGAGAAGAGATGAATGTTTTTTCTCTGACAATGGGCATGATTCAAGTACAGTATTGTTTCCCTCGTAACAGGTTCAAAGATATTACTGAGCTCCTGAAGAACATTATTCTGGGCTAGGATGAAAATTGTCTAGGAATGTCCTGTCCACAAAAAGCAAAACAAATTCAATTGTCCAATTACTATCGACCCTCGATCTTCACCAAAGTGCTGGAAAGGGTATTCAATAGTGTTATCAAGCAGCAATTGCAAAGCAATAACTTGCTCCCTAATGCTCAGCTTTGGTTTCACTAGGATCACTCAGTTCCTGACCTGAGTACAACCTGGACAAGAGAGCTGAGTTCCAGAGATAAGGTGAGAGAGACTGCCCTTGATTTCAAGAAAGCATTTGATGAAGTCCGATGGCATCAGGAAGCCCTAGCAAAAGTGGTGTCAATGAAAACTGGATGAAACTGGTTGGAGTTGTACCTTGCAAAAAAGATGGTTTGTTTTAATTGTTGGAGATCAATCATCTTAGCCACAGGACATCTCCACAGGAGTTCCTCAGGGTGGTGGTTGAAGTTTCAGTTATTTTCAGCTGCTTTATCCCTTCACTCCATTAGAAAGTAGTTATCAGGATATTTGCTGATGATTGCACAATGCACAATTCCATTCCTCACTCAGATTTTGAAACAGATCATGTGCCAGGCAACAATGATCTACAGCAAGAGGAAATCTAAGCAACATCCCTTGATGTTTGATAGCATTATCATGTTAGAATCCTGGGTGTTACCATTAATATAAACTGAACTAAACCAACCAAATAAATACAAGAGAAGGTCAGAGGTTAGGATTCTGTGACAAGTCATTCATTTCTTGTCACCCCAAAGTCTGCCCACTAAGATACAATTCAGGAGTGTGATAAAATATTTTTCACTTGCTCAAATGGGTGCAGCATAAACAACACTCAGGAAAATCAGCACCATCCAAACCATCATTGGCACTCCATCCACCACATGCAGCATTCATCCCATTCACCACCAACACATCGTGGTGCAGTATGTATTATCCACAAGATGCACATTATCTCACCAAGGATCCTTTGACAGCAACTTTCAAACCTGCGACTTCTACCACCTAGAAAGAAAAAGGCAGCAGATACATTGGAAGATCACCACCTTCAAATTCCTTTCCCAGCTATACATCATCCTGACTTGGTACAAAACCACCTTTTCTCACTTTCTGGATGAAAATCCCGGAGCTCCTTCCTTAGCAACATTGTGATTGTACTCACATGACCTGGACTGCAATGATTCAAGAAGGCAGTTCACCACCACTTCCCCCAAGGTAACTGGAGATGAATAATAAACGCTGGCCAGTAAGTGATGCCTATATCTTGTGTATAAACTAAAGCAAATAAGCTGACTATTTGATCATTATTGTATTACTGCTTGTGGGATTTTCTACATCATAAAAATGACTACATGTCTATGAGGTGCATTGTGATGCCCTAAGGATGTTGAAGGTATTGTAGAAATATTAAGTTTTCTTTCTGCCTTCATTTCTTTCAACACCAGAGACTGATCAACATTCCACGGAATACAAAGATGACAAAGAAAATGCAAGATGGTCACAAAAAATAATGGGAGTGTATTTTTTGTTTCTTTTCCTATTTCTATTAAATGATTTAAAGCATGGACCCTGTGAATCATGCAGATTTCCAAGCAGGCAGACTGTATGTTGGGAAGCATGTATTCCCTTCACCCAAAGCTTGTGAATCAAGAACATGCCACACAAGTTAAATAGACAAGCAGGAGGCTGGAAGAACACAGCAAGCCAGGCAGCATCAGGAGTTGGAGAAGTCAATGTTTCAGGTTTTACCCTTCTTCAGGACCGTTAAATCATGATTATGCATGAGTTCAGTTCACACATTATCTTTTTTGGCTCTTGTTTACCAGCACAGAGTATCAGACACTATCCTTAAATATACGTGGGCCTATTGTAGTTACATTCAGACACTCTTCAAATGCTGTTGAATTTGAATTAATAGTTGGTTAAAGCCAGCTAAGAATGTTATAAACACTCTTGGCTCCTGGGATATCACAGCCAGTGAACTTAAAAATTGATGGAAATGATTCCTGGAATGGAATGTTTTCATTCACAGAATCATAATTTGGTTGCAGCAAAGAAGATGGCCATTCGGTCCATTGCGTATTTGCCAGTTCTCTGAAAGTGCAACTCAGCGAATCTCACTCCCCCGCCTTTTCCCTATATCCAATTTTCTTTTGAAAGTCATGATTGGATCTGCGTCCACCACCCTCCCAGCCAATGCATTCCAGATCCTAACCACTAGCTGCGTAAGAAAGTTGTTTTTCGTGTTGCCTTTGGTTCTTGTGCCATTCATTCAAATTGGTAACCTCTAATGGCAACAGTTACTCCCTATCTACTCTGTTCGGATGCCTGATGATTTTTTATTGTGCTATCAAATCTCCAAGGAGAACAGCTTCAGCTTTTCCAATCACCCATATATCCCTCATTCCTGGAACAAATCAAATAATAAAATTGAAATGGGGAATATAGAACATTAGTAGATTATAATAGTGCCTTTCAGGGGTCTGCGATGTTTTGAAGAGATGAAATAATAAATCATCACTTTTAATATTTTAGGAACTGTACCAAGAGGATCATAAATTCAGAATTAGCACTGCTGAAGGAAGGGATAAGTTAATGGATTTATTTTCAGACAGAGTGTTATTAGAGTTTGGAATGCTCTATCACAGCTAGAGTTTAAGACATAGACTAGAATATCATTGAAAGCAAAATTGGACATGTATTTGAATCTGAAAAGGGCTCTGGGGAAATGCCAGGAGAATGGATTATGTTAGAGAGTTGCTGCTCAACAATTAGCAATAGCACAAGCACAATATGCCAAATGATTTTATTTTGTGTTGTAATTTCTATAATTGTGAGTTCAAAATATGTCCCCAGATGTTATAAGACACATTGAGCCTGGAGTTTCCTATTTGATCTTTGGGAACACTGTGAGAATGATACCCTCAAGGCCCATTGCCATGGTAATAAAGTACACTATTGCAACCTGCTATTGTAATCACATTGCTTTTCCTAACCTCCCTTCTGACAAAGCCACAATTCTCTTTAAAGGAAACTGCTCCCTGACATATTAAGCCAAATACATAACTTTTTAATCTGCCGAAAGAAAGTCTGGTCTTGTGAATCAGCAGTGGCTAGGGTTCAGGGGTCAAGGAGAGGGGTAAGAACTTTTGGTTCCCATACATTCAAGTAGAACAGGTGACTAACAAAAAACAGAAAAAAAAATTATCTTCAAACACAAGGTTCTGAATAAATGTTTTGCCTTATTTTGGGACTTTTAAATATTCTTAGAGTCAAAGAATCCCTACAGTGTGGAAGCAGGCCATTCAGCCCATCAAGTACACATCGAGCCTCCAAACAGCATCCCACCCAGACCATCCCTCCTACCCCTAACTCTGCAACCCCAAATTTCCCATGGTTAATCCACCTAATCTACATATCCCTGGACACTATGTGCAATTTAGCATAACCAACCCACCTACCCCACACATCTCTGGACTATGGGAGGAAACCCACAAACAGCAAAGGGGAGTTTTTATATTAGTTGGTATCTTTCACGGAGAGTGAACAACAGAACAATGTTTACAATGAGTATACAGTTCTCCTCTCTACTATAAGTATTGCACTATAACCATTGCTCATGATGCTGTAAGTTACATTTATAAATCTTAACATCAACGAACACAGAAGCAGACCATTCAGCACGTCATGCTAGTACCTGCTACTTGAAGGAATGATCCAATTGTTCCCACTCCCCAGATCTTATCTCAGACCTGCAAATTTTCAGGTATTTAACCAGTTCTATTTTAAAAGTTACTGATTATTGTGCTTCCCCTGCCCTTTCAGGAGAATATCCTGTTCTGCTTTTCATTAGCTGACTGTTACCGCTCTCAAGACAGCGTTTCCCCTTTGTCATATGGGCCGGGATTTCCAGTGTGTTCCTGTGCAACAGAACACAATTCAAGTGCAGGTCAAGACAAACTTTACTTATGGGGTAACCTAAAATGATTTTTGCTTAAATCTTGTAAATATAAAGATAAAAAGTGCTATTTCAAATGCATGAGTTGAGGAAACTTCCCTGTAAATAGCAATTAAATTTAAAAGGCGCTCACGTTTCTATCAGATTCAGTGTTTTGCACAAAGGTCTTTGACCCTTGTTTCAGATTTCACTCCTATCAGGCATGCATTTGGTTTAGCTCTCACTAATCTCTAAAATGTTTTTTCACTGTGACTAATCCAAACTTCACATTCTGAGCCTCGACAGATGTTGAGAGAGAAAGGAAGGAACTGAGCAAAGGAAAATCTTGTGTCCTTCTGACTTTCTCTTTAAATATTTTTAGTTGGTTCAACTTGCAATGTCCCAACGCTATGTATCCATGGTGCCCAATCCAAATCTAAAATCTCTGAGTGAATCATACAGGCGTGAGCAAATGAATCATTTGGCAATTCAATGCTGACAACACTGATCAAATTCTGGGCACAGGACATAGTATTGAAAATAGGTGGGAGTTAATAGGTGTTATCTTGGAGTATGAAAAGTACTATAATCACTCATTTTTTAATGATAATTTCTAGAATCAGATTGAAATTCCATCTTTGGACTAATATTCCTCAAAAGTTTGACTGGTTGGTATTACTGCCACAACAAGCCACACTAAGAAGTTGGCTGGAGTCAATTCTGAATGGCCCCAGTTCTCAAATTAGCTGAACCACCTAACAGGGAAATTCATTGAAGAGATGAGACATCACTCTACTCCAGCATTGAATATACACTTCCTGTCATGCTCATTAGACAAAGTGTTGATCTACATGGATAAGTACTTTCAAACTATTGCCCATTCTCTTGCAGTCTACTCTCATTCTTCAGACTGATCTGTGTAATAACATAACCCCATGCCAATCTGGGGTTGCTATAGGACAAGCTAATGTCCCCTCTCAGGTAGGCAGGAATTCTGCTTCCTCACTATCCTCTCAGCAAATTGGCCCATGGTGCCTGAAATCTGGACAAACTGTCCAGTGCATATTCTGAGGGAAACCATGTAAACTCATTTTTGTAATTACAAACAGATAGATGGATTTGGACCCCCAGAGAGATGATGAAGCCTCCTGAAATACCCTGCACTGGAGTCAACAGTGTCTAGGACTAATTTGAAGTCAACCATTGCTGCAAACCCCAAACGTCGCTGATATTAACTTCTGTGTTCAATGGAAAATGTAATACGTTGGTTTGCCCTAGTAATGAGTTCAAGGCTGCCTCCTGAATGGATTTGTAGACTTCTGACTGTGAGATGAATGAGACATGTCCAGTAATACCTTGGAACAACTGTGAGACAGGTTCAGGATAGTTGTCACCTTCAGAGTGTGTAGCAACAGAAGAGAAAATTACTTTGCTACTCCAAAGAAGTCTGTTTGAAGTGTAGTTACTATTGCAATATAGAACACTTGGCAGCTAATTTTCACAAAGTGAACTACCTTGAATAGAAATGGATAACAACCAGGTAATTTGTTTTATTGCTAGCCTAGAACTAATATTAATTAGCCATGACTCAATGGAATATCCCTTATTTTCCTTCAGAATAGTGGCTGCAAGATTTTTACATCTACCTTGTAGGACTTGGCATGAAAAATGCTTTCTCTGTCAATGCAGCACTCATTGAGTAATACTTTAGCTGTGTCTGCCTCAAGTCTATGACCAAGTCCCTGGAGTTAGATTTAACCCACAAACATCTGACTGAGAAACCAGAGAGAGCATGGATGCAGAGCTGACAGCAGCAAATTGATATGCAGGAGATGGAGAAGATCAGAAACAAGGCATGAGGAGCCAATGGTTCTCATAGGCCAGAGGCTACATGAATGCAGAAAAGCTTGGGGAATCAGCTGCCTCAAGCATGTGACTGTCTGGCTGCGTTCATGGATAGGTTAGTGGCTGTTAGGTCCAGCATCCTCAAGATCTGCTGGAGTGGTGCACACACCTATCCTCCACCACCCCAGCCAATGAGATAAAATTCCATCCTTTCTCTTGTGTTGATTTATTTATTTATTGCCATATGTATTTTGTTACAAAATACAGTGAAAAGTATTGTATAGTGTCACCACTCTCCAGCGCCATCTTCAGGCAGCACAGTGGCCCAGATTCAATTCCAGCCTCGGGCAAATGTCTGTGTGAAGTTTGTCCACTCTCCCCATGTCTGCATGGGTTTCCTCCGGGTGCTCCAGTTTTCTCCAACAATCCAAAGACCTGCAGATTAGATAGATTACCAATGGTAGGGATTCTATAAAACAAAGAAAAAGGAAGGATTAGAACTGCTGCATCACTACGCATGGACGCAGGTTCGATTCCAGCCTCGGGTGACTGTCTGTGTGCAGTTTGCACATTCTCCCTGTGTCTGCGTGGGTTTAGTCCGAGTGCTCCAGCTTCCTCCCACAGTCCAAAGATGTGCAGGTTAGATGAATTTGCCATGTGAAATTGCCCATCGTGTTCAAGGATGTGTAGGTCAGGCGCATTAATTAGGGGAATGGGTGTGGGTGGGTTACGTTTCAGAGGGTCGGTGTGAATTTGTTGGGCCAAAATTCTAAGAAACCAAAACATAAGATATAAAGGCAGAAGAATATGGATAAAATGAAATCATGTTCAACGTAACAGTCCTGTTTGTTAAGTGCTCTACCATGGGCCTGCTGGAATGGAAGTCCATCCACCAATGTTCTTGCCACTATGAGTCTGGATAGTGACTGGATCCTGCCAATGCAGACGGCACTGATGCCTCCAGATATGGCAATGGCCTAAACAACTCCACCACAGCCATGAGACTGCTTTAGGCCCACCTTGCCACTGTGAGGATTCTGTACTGGGCCCAAACTCGCTCTGCCGCTACCTGCATGATCTGCACTGGGTGCCGACATCGCCTACAACCCAAACTCGCCACTAACTCCTGCCACCATGAATCCGTGTGGGGCCCACTCGCTGACTACCGCAAGTCTGCACTGGGCTTACTCGCCACTGCCACTGCCGTCACTGCCACTGTGCTCTTCAACAAGAGGTAAGTCAAGTAGAAGAGAACAAAAAATGAGAGAGGAGACTGAAATAAAGAAAAGAATCAAGAAGAGAACAGATGGAGCAAATGAGTCCCAGGCTCAGAAGCACTAATCCACCACCATTTTACTGGAGGTATTCCATTGATCTTTCCAATCTCCTTATTTAATTCTGCTATATATCTTCAATAATTCTCATTTCTGTAAATGTCGTATCCCTCTCTATTTGCTATTTCCATTTCAGCCTTTCTCAAGATCTCCAGCATCACAGATGCCACCATCCATCTAATTTGATTCACTCCACATGGTATCAAATAACAGCTGAAAGCACAAGATACTGCAAAGGCTATGGGCACTGACAGCATTCCAGCAATAGTATTGAAGGCATGGACTCTAGAATTTGCCAGTCCCCTAGCCAAGCTGTCCAGTATAGCTACAACATTGGCATCTACCCGACACTGTGGAAAAATGCCAAGTTATGTACGTGAAAAGGAAGACAAATCCATCCTGGCCAATTATTGCCTCATCAATCTATTCTTGATCATTAGTGAAGTGATGGAAGAGATCATTAACAGTGGAATCAAGCAGCACTGGCTTAGCAAAACCAGTTCACTGATGTTAAGTTTGGGTTCTGCCGGGGCCACCCTGACCTCATTACAGCTTTTGTTAAAACATGCATGAAAGAGCTGAACTCCAGGAGTGAGAAGAGAGTGACTGCCCTCAATATCAAGATCACATGAGAGCACAATTCACAACTCCTCAGACAGTGAAGCAGTTCACGTTCAAATTGAGCAAGACTTTGACAATCTCCAGGTCTGGGTTGACAAGTGGCAAGTTACATTCACACCAAACAAGTGCCAGGCCACAATGGCTATCTCCGACAAGACAGAGAATCTAACCATTGCCCCTTGACATTTATTTGTATTACCATTGTTGAATGCCCTACTATCAACATTATAGGATTTAACATTGACCCAAAACTGAACTAGACAAACTATACTGTGGTTACAAGAGCAGAAGAGGCTGAAAGTCTTGCAGTGAGTAACTCACCCATAAGCTGTCCATCATCTATAAGGCACAAGTCAGCTGTGGTGAAATACTCCCCATCTGCATGGATGAATGCAGCTCCAACAACACATAAGAAGGTCAACAACATCCAGGACAAAGAAGCCTGCTTGATCAGCATTACATCCACAAGCACCTCCACCATCAAAGTGCTGTAACAGTAGCAGCTGTGTGTATCATTTACAAGATGGACTGCAGAAATTCACCAAAGGTCCTTAGACAGCACCTTCCAAATGCACAGCCATTACCATCGAGAAAAAATAAGGGCAGCAGATAAATTGGAACACCAGCCCTATACCCTCTAAGAAACTGCCCATCATGCTTGGAAATGTCTCGCTGTTCCTTCCCGCTACTGGGTCAAAATTCTGTAATTCCCTCCCTGACGGGGAACCTACTCACAGGATTTCGATTGCAGTGGTTCAAGAAGGCAGCTCACCACTCCTCAAGAGCAACCAGGGAATGGGCAATAAATGCTGGCCTAGCCAGTGATGTTCAGATCCCAAGAATAAATAAAGAACCATGAATTGAAACTATTTTGTTGCATGATCCCTTAAAGTAGTGTGCTAGAAAGCAAGCACCACCATTCCTGAGTCATTCCAAATTTGAAAATTTGATTTAACCCTGAATTGCACAATTTTACCTAAAGGTCCAATTCAGATTAAAACAAAATGCACACCAGGATTTTTTTTCATTAACAGTAACATAACTATTGATTACATTTGAACCATTTTCAACCTCTGGCAAGAAAGAAACATGCATTGTTAACTCTATAATTTAAACTCTATTCCTTCTTACAATTCCCATACACATACAAACAGACAAAAAAATGGACAAGTTAAAACACAATTATGAATGTGAGCAGGGGGAAAAAGTCATAAATGAACCTATCTAGCACCAATCCAGATCACAGTGAATTATTTTCCTTCAGGTTTCTCCAACCTCCTTCAGATTCTTGGCAAATGAACGAGATTGAGAATTGTATTCACAATCTTTTATTCACTGGTTGAGGAGATTTTCTGTTATTTTTCCACTCAGGATGGGGAGAGAGAGAGAGAGAGAGAGAGAGAGAGAAATTAAGGTATTTTCTCTTTACAGGCTTGTATTGTCCAAACACAAGATTGTAGTCACCAGCCCAGGAAGAAAACCACAAAGCTGTTACTTGGTTGAATAGCCCTGAACTCTCACAACTGTTTCTGATTGGAATGCCAATCAAAAGACTGTCTCCGAGCAAAACTGCCCGGAACACATACACATGGTGCCAATACTTCTAGCATCCTCTCTCACTGATTGAACAAGGCAAAATTGCAGGTACGATTCGCAGTGAGCTCCAAATATTCTGTTTTTCTATTCTTCTTCTCAAAGTGAACAACCCCACATTTTTCCATGTGACAGTCAATCATGTTTTTACCTACCCATTTAATTTATCCTTATTCTTAGCAAACTCTTCATATCCTCCTCACAATTTGCTTACCTCCCTATCCCAGTATCATCAGCAAATTTGGCTCCAATAAGTCAGTCCCTTCATTTAAGTCTTAAAAATAGATCGTAAAGCAATGAGGACCCAGCATTGATCCCTGCAGCACTCCAGCAGATAGTTTGCCACCCAGAAAATGACTCATTTATCACAACTCCATTTCCTGTCAATAAACCAGTCCTCTAAACATGTTAATGTGGCTGACAACAAGTGAGGGAACATGTTTCAGGCAAGTGAGAGTGGCAGAACATAAGACTTGGTGGAAATAAGTCAAGGGCAGTCTCCCATATCAAGCCAGGAGTTGACCACAGTAAGGTGTCTGGTCACAGTGTTCTCAGTTGGTGATTCTATGTTTCTGCTATTGAGGGAATGGGGCACAATCAGCCCTGTAGCTCCATAGCAGCCAGTTTAGGGATTAGAGCTACATCGTCAGGGAGATGTACAGGCGTCAATCACAATGTGAGCAATTCCTGTCCGGAATTGGCCAATTTTCATTAACTTGATTGAGTTTTTTGAAGAAATAATGAAGAGGATTGATGAGGGCAGAGCGGTGGACATGAGCTAAATGGACTTCAGTAAGGCGTTCAATAAGGTTCCTCATGGTAGACTGGTTAGTGAGGTTAGATCATGTGGAATACAGGGAGAACTATCAATTTAGATACATAACTGGCTTGAAGGTTGAAGACAGAGGGTGGTGGTAAAGGGTTGCTTTTCAGTTTGGAGGCCTGTGACCAGTGGTATGACAGAAAGATCAATGCTGGGCCCACTGCTTTTTATCATTTATACAAATGATTCAGATGTGAACATAAGAGGTATAGTTAGTAAGTTTGGAGTTGACACCAAAATTGGAGGTGTAGTGGACAGCAAAGAAGGTTACCTCAGAGTACAACGGGATTTTGATCAGATGGACCAATGAGCCGACAAGTAGCAGATGGAGTTTAGTTTTGATAAATGTGAGGTGCTGCATTTTGGAAAGGCAAATCAGAGCAGGACTTAAACACTTAATGGTAAGGTCCTAGGGAGTGTTGCTGAACCAAGACAACTTGGAGTGCAGTTTCATAGCTCCTTGAAAGTGGCGTCACAGGTAGATAGGATAGTGAGGAAGGTATTTAGTATGCGTTCCTTTATTGGTAAGAGCATTGAGTGTAAGAGTTGGGAGGTCATGTTGCAGCTGTACAGGACGTTGGACTTTTGGAGTGCAATTCTGGTCTCCCTCCTATAGGAAGGATGTTATGAAACTTGAATATGTTCAGAAAAGATTTACGAGGATGTTGCCAGGGTTGGAGGGTTTAAGCTATAGGGAGAGGCTGAATAGACTGAGGCTATTTTCCCTGGAGCATCAGAGGCTGAGGGATGACCTTATAGAGGCTTATAAAATCCTGAGGGGCATAGATAGGATAAATAGACAAGGTCATTTCTTTGGTTGGGGAATCCAGAACTAGAGGATATAGATTT